>NW_013667920.1:120333-123405 GCF_000517525.1 Limulus polyphemus
TGTTTTTGAATTTCGCGCAAAGCTACACGAGGGCTATCTACGCGCGGCTGGTAGAGTCAACAGTAAATAATAACCGTTCACTACGCACTACGCGCGGCTGGTAGAGGCAACAGTAAATAATAACCGTTCACTACGCACTACGCGCGGCTGGTAGAGGCAACAGTAACTAATAACCGTTCACTACGCCCAACTGGTAGAGGCAACAGTAAATAATTATAAATAATTTGTTTGTACTGTTCACATTCTATTTAACTTTATTGACAAACCATTACAAAATTTTGATTTGTGTGTTTGTTTCAAAGTTTTCGCCGTCCGTACGTTTATGCTAATCTTTATTTTTCTGATATCACGTTTGTTTGATTTTCCCAAAAGAGAAGAGAAAGTTCTGTAAATCTGTGTTGTATCCAATACCAGCCGCGCGTAGTGCGTAGTGAACGGTTATTGTTTACTGTTGCCTTTACCAGCCGCGCGTAGTGCGTAGTGAACGGTTATTAGTTACTGTTGCCTTTACCAGCCGCGCGTAGTGCGTAGTGACCGGTTATTGTTTACTGTTGCCTTTACCAGCCGCGCGTAGTGCATAGTGAACGGTTATTAGTTACTGTTGCCTTTACCAGCCGCGCGTAGTGCATAGTGAACGGTTGCCCGCTCTAGTTAAATATATTTAATGACTTGGTTTTTAACACACGTCTCAATTAATTATTTCATTATTACTACAAATAAGCTTGCTGTTATTTTATTTCCTCACAGTTATATTAGGTTATTTGATATTTCATATTATCTGTAATTTTTGGTAAAATAAAACGTTTAGTGAAATCGTGTCGCGAAAGATATACACTGGTATTTTGTACGAGAATGAGAACAACGGAATGTTTTTCGCGATCCTGATGTTTCTCTGTCTGTTCTTTTAAGAATATGCTTTGCTCTGTTTAATTTCTGAGCAACCACAGCGTTTTGATCACATCATTTGCGTATGTTGATGTAATGTACCCGTTCCTTTTCATTCCCCGCTGAGTCAGCGGTACGTTTACGGACCTACAATGCTAAAATTAGGGGTTCGATTCCCCACGGTGAACAACAACAGATAGCCCAATGTGGCTTTGCACTAGAAAAACAAACAAAAAATTCTGTTCTTATAAGAATTTTCTTGGGTCTCTTTAAATTCTTTGCGGCCACAGCGTTCTGGTCGAATCACTTGCGAGGTTTAACGAGAATGTGCTTGGATGTGTTTATTCCAGGATCTGGCATAGCCTATTGGTTAGAGCGGTTGACTGGTAATCTGAGGGTCGCGGGATCTAATCTCCACATTAAACATGCTAAAAAAAAGGGGGAAGCATTTGTGATGGCGTTATAATCTAACGATGCTTTTGTTGTTTGTAATTAAGCACAAAGCTACACAAAGGGCTATCTGTGCTCTGCCCACCACAGGTATCGAAACCCGGATTCTAGCGTTGTAAGTCCGCAGACATACCGCTGTGCCACTGGAGGGGGGGCATAATCTAACGATCAGTCCCACTATTCGTTGGTAAATAGTAGCTCAAGGGTTAGCTGCGAGTGATTCTGACTAGCTACCTTCATTGATGTCGTTCCCCCTCCTCAGTGGCACAGCGGTATGTCTACAGACTTATACTGCTAGAAACCGGGTTTCGATACCCGTGGTGGGCAGAGCACAGATAGCCCTTTGTGTAGCTTTATGCCTAATAATAAACAACAAGAATAATTCTTTCCTATCGCTTAAAAATTAGGGATAGTGTATATAGCTCTCTAGCTTTGCGTGAAATAAACAAACTTTTTATTTCCGAGTAGCTGTAGCGTTCTGATCGCTTAAGTTAGATGTTTTAATGTAAAGTTTGAGTAACATTACTTATACTGGTTTAATATTCTCTGCTATACCTGAACATAAATTGAACAACACTTTATATGTGTATAAATAGGTGATATGGTACGTATCCTGACAAGTTGACGTAGACAAAAGAATATTTACGCTTCAAATGTGACCCTTGTGGGAGACCAACAAAAGGTTATCCATTTGCGTTCTGTCCACCGCGGGGAATCGAGTCCATGATTTTAGTGTTGTAATTACCCGCTTAAATCTTTATCGTAAATCTTTTGTCGTAGTTTTTCAGTCACGTTTTGAAAGGTTGACATTTTCAGTGGACTGTTTTCGTTTTGTTTGTTGAAAGGAACATTTCGATTTATATACTGTATTTTTCGGAATATAAGACGCACTGGAATATAAGACGCACCGGTGTATAAGACGCACTGGAATATAAGACGCACCGGTGTATAAGACGCACTGGAATATAAGACGCACTGGAATATAAGACGCACCGGTGTATAAGACGCACCCTGGCCAGGTGGATAAGGCGCTCGACTCGCAATCTGAGGGTCGCGGGTTCGAACCCCCGTCACACCAAACATGCTCGCCCTTTCACCCGTGGGGGCGTTATAACGTGACGGTCAATCCCACTATTCGTTGGTAAAAGAGTAGCCCAAGAGTTGGCGGTGAGTGGTGATGACTAGCTGCCTTCCCTCTAGTCTTACACTGCTAAATTAGGGACGGCTAGCGCAGATAGCCCTCGTGTAGCTTTGCGCGAAATTCAAAAACAAACAAACAAACAAGACGCACCCTTATTTTGGGGAAAACTTTACTATACTAACTTTGCTAACTCCATTACTATAATTTATTTATTTTTTATTTAGGGAGCATTATAAATAGTTATGTTTTTAAAAGAAAAAAAAACTACTATTGTTATAAATAACACATTCAATTGAACTAAACTATGCATGCCTATTTAGATATATTTACACATGGCTTGTGTATATCGTATATATGCATATATGTTATTCATACCTTCGGTGTATAGGACACAAGCAGATTTTGACATCAAATTTTGGGGTAAAAAAGTGCGTCTTATACACCGAAAAATAAAGTACTAAACTATGCATGCCTATTTAGATATATTTACACATGGCTTGTGTATATCGTATATATATTATGCAAGCAGATTTTGACATCAAATTTTGGAGTAAAAAAAGTGCGTCTTATACACCGAAAAATAAAGTACTAAACTA
>NW_013667920.1:124352-135997 GCF_000517525.1 Limulus polyphemus
GCTGATCACCTACTGAACCTCTATGTCATGTCCCTCCCAGCTGACAATCCAGACCACGTCGTGATGCCGATGTCCCCTCTTCTACCATTTATCTATCCTGACTCATAATACTTGATATAACTGTTGCCAGTTCCTACACAATCTCCATTATATGATATAGACAGGTTAGTGTTCACCCATATTTCTCCGGATTGTCTCCTCCATCTGCAAATATCGCTTTTTCCCCATTTTCCACCTCCTGTGATGACTTGCACGCTTACCCATCTATTATTCATTTTACCCATGTTTCTTGTTTCGTCCCTTGGCTGACGAGAGGGCGTAACCCTCTACCGGCCCGCCGGTCCCCCAGGATCGGAATGAAATAACGCTTATATTGTTGTTGTTGTCTCTCTTTGGTTAACTTGTGTTCAGGGTTATTGATGAGGAGTGGAATTCTCTGAAATTAACATAACTCAATAACACACGTTGATCAAAGTGTAGATTGAACTGGACCTCCCTTGAACTTACACTTCGAAATTAAACAATTTTCAGAATACTGAATTCATTTATTATATCTGCTATTGTATGGCTATATAATGTGAAGAACTGAATAGTGGCCAATGACACTTTTTCTTCACTTCACCTGTCCAGTGTACAGCTTTTTTCTCATAGTAACTACAAAGCATGTTCACACCAACAGCATGTTTAAAAGACACACTTTGTCTAATCTTGAACACGTTAACTAGTTGAAAAAAGTACGAACAATAAAAAAATGATTAACATTTCGGCCAGATGACCTTAGTCAGGTTAAATGTAGTTTTACCAAAAACTCTGATCATTTTTTTAAAAATATATGTTTTTAACCGTATTCTTTTACTCATATTTTGGCCCGGCATGGCCAGGTGGTTAGGGCTTTCGACTCGCAATCTGAGGGTCGCGGGTTCGAATCCCCGTCCCACCAAATATGCTCGCCCTTTCAGCCGTGGGGGCGTTATAATGTTATGGTCAATCCCATTATTCGTTAGTGAAAGAGTAGCCCAAGAGTTGGCGGTGGGTGGCGATGACTAGCTACCTTCCCCCACTGCTAAATTAGGGACGGCAAGCGCAGATAGCCCTCGTGTAACTTTGCGCGAAATTCAAAAACAAACAAATTTACTCATATTTAAATATTTTGCCACTGTATATAAAGCTGTTTTGCTTTTATATCTTTTTACATGTTATTCGTTTAATATAAACTTCAAACGGAGTAAATACCATAATGAAAGGACTAATTCTCAGGTGCATTTAGTTCAAATTTGGCAAACATAATCCTTAATCATATACATATGCCAGAGAAACGGTTACGAAGGCTACAGTAATTGAGTTGGATCTCTGGATGAACCAGTATACTTATTGTTAGGGCCTTTACAAATTATATGTAGTTATTGTAGACAGTTTCATTGTTTCTAAGTTGCATTGTTGCACTTTCTTCAGGCTCAGTAGAGAGTTAGTTAGATTCTAGATATGACGAACACAAAATGTGATATTAAAAGAATGGTTTTGACTGTGAGAAGAACATGGCACGGATCGGATGAAGTATAAAAGGATCTTTGTATTTTGAAGTCAATGGTTTCGTAAATGATAAAAATCTGGGCTAAACGCTTCCCCCAGTACTCGCCTTGTTCTTCTTTAAAAGCATATTTTAAACACATGTTTATCTAATCAGCGTCAAGTAAGGTTGCCTCTGCATTAATATTGAAACTATTGTTACCAAGGGAACAGGATTGCGTGCCTTGCAGATTCTGTGACAAAAAAATGGTAAATACATAAATTGCCCTTAATTTTCCAGATTAATGATTTTAAAATGTTCTTGACATTTTGATCTTTCCAAACCTTTCCTGGTTTATGGCGGCTTAAAAAGATATATATATATATGTGTATATATATATTATATATATATATATATATATATATATACAGGGCTCGTATGAAACAGGTTTAGAAAAGCAACCTGATTCACGCAAAACGTAACAAATTATAATTTTGGTATTCAAAGATATACCTAGTTTTTCTGAACTTTTTTAGTTAGTAAGATGGACATTTCAGTTCTTAAGAATTTTCAAATATGTTCACGTATACATGTTTCTAGCCTTGTGTGTAGTTTTTAACAATAGAACGTTTGTCAAGCAATGTGGCTAAGTTTCTTTCACTTTAGTTACCTATTGTTCTGGATTGTTCTCATATGGCGTCCCGTGTGTTTTATCACAGGAAATATTGCTGTAAAGTAAGATGAACTATATAAAGGCGGACAGTGACCTTTGCAACTGGCGACGACATAACTTGCATTATTTTTGTATTGGAATTACCATAATAGCTGTGGTTAATACTCATGCTCTGAGAGAGATGACATTATAGAGACATACATGTATATAACCTTATGCTATCTTAGTCTGGAACAGACCATCAGTAAATCAATTAGACTCAAGTCGGTCTTCAATTCAGATAGAGAGATCTGAGGCGCTGTCTTTTGTGTATTTCACACACCATTTTGATTGTTTTTAACTCCTTCTATATCAATTTTTTTTTTCAAATGAGCTAAAAAAAGTCTATTTTAATTTCATTTTTATAGCCTATTTTATATATTAAAGAAACAAGAGTTTTTTATGATGTGCTACTATATTTCTGCACAAAATATACTCAATAAATATATGTTACACACATCTGGACCTATACGTGATATATATATTTCATTGATACTACAGTAAATAATAGGAATGATTTTCTCTAATGTTTATGACACATAATTCAGAATAAATCTGATAGAGCTCAGCATAAAAAACAGCACCTTCAATGCCATCTAGCGAGCACTGATTGTAATAGATTATAACATGCGAATAAATTCGGGCAAATACTTTTGAAACATGGAGGGCGCCCGAGCTATTCCGGGAAAATCACAGAAGGGGTTAATAAATAACGATTACTTTTCATTTTGTTGACATTGAGTTTAGTTTCTTCCCTCGAAGTCAGTTAAAGTCAGAATCAATATTTACTCTGTGATACACTTCCTGAGCGAACCTCCCGTTATCTGCATGAAACACCAGAACGATGTATTTAAAAATAACACACAATATACTTTTCCTAAGTTTTTATTCCTTGAGATTTTACCAAGGGAAAAGGTTTTTTTTTTAAAAAAAAGAACTCTTCAGAAACTAAACACAATAATAACAACACTTTATTATCGATGAACAACACGTGGTGGACCCACCACTTGAGATAAACACAGCTTGATAACCATGCGTTCCAAATATGTCACAGTATACAGAGAAAACAAGTTGTTCAAATAATTTATTTGAAAAGTATCATATCGCAAAGCGTGTAAAAAAAGCAAGGATAAGAAATGCTTCTAAAATTACTACAATATAAAATTCCAAAACATGGTTTAATAAATAACATTTCTGTGAAACATGATTTATGAAACGCTAAAATTGGTTGATTATTAAATCAGAAATGTGTCATTGTAACTTTCTACCTCATGTTTGACTGTTTTTACTTACCATAATCAAGGTAATAAGCGATTTTTAATATTTACAAACACCCAACGTATCCTAATACAAGTGACTCGTTTGTTTCAAAGTGTTGTTTTTTTTTAAGTTATTGTTTGTTTGTTTTTTCTACCGTTAAAAACAAGTTTGTTCCCCAGGTACAAAGTAGTTTGTTAGCCGAACAGTCCCGTTTTACACGAACATAAGAAATCAATCAAGGTAACTGATTTTTAAAACATATTTGTTTATATACATGAACCAAACTAACATATCTTAACTCAAGCTAAGTCACGTGTTCTATCTGACGAATCTCTAATCGTTATCTCTTAAAGTACCAAAGTTCATCCACAAAATCTACTTTGCAACAAGAACAAACAGCTAATACTAGAAATAAACGCACTTATAACACCAAAATGTTGTTTTTATTTAATCAAACACTCAACGTTTTGCTTCACAGCTTCTTCAGGAACGTTCACTAAAACACAAACTGAAACGGACAGTACAGAGCTTCAAATGAAGAAGCTATAAAGCGAAACGATGAGTGTTTAATTAAATAAAAACAACATTCTGGTGTTATAAATTGTTTATTTCTAGTATTAATATGTCTTCTATACACCAATATGCACTACAGAAATTAAATAATGAAAAACAAACCGCAGATATCTCTTCTTCATTAGAAAGGGAACATTTCCTGAGAATGGTGTTTTTTTTTGAGAAACTTATCTTATTAGGACTGCTGCTAATTTATTTTACTAAATGTATACAATAATTCAACCTAGAACACTTTGATATTTTGCAATAAAAACAAAAAATTTAATTATTGGCCAAAACCGTAAACCAAAAAAAAAAAAAAAAAAAAAGAATAATTTTTAGTCTAAGATAGTAGCTAATGGCGACAAAGGTCTTGGAGTCCATGAAGGGCATCCATACAAGTGTGGGTTAAAGATTATAGACAATATTGGTAATATATACCAGACAACAAGAATAACAACAACGATACAACATCTAGGTCGGATATTGAAAAGGTATCTTTAAATATTTTCAGATACTACTAGCCCATAAAGAAGAAGAATGGAATATGTTACGATTTCTTGATGGCAAGTTTAAAACAAATCATTTGTCACTTCTGCGGTGTTGAAAAGTTCTACTAAGTTAAAGTCGAAGAGAAAAACCAGTGAATTAATAACTGTCGTCTGTGTTAACATTTAAAATATAGTTGAAATCACTTTGGGTTAAAAAAAAGTGACCTTTAGCTCAGTTTCATAAAACATTTGACTTATGAGATTTTTTTTATTAACTATTTATACGATAAAATACTTTCACTGGCTGGTTAAATGGATGTGACGTCATCACAGGATTAAGGACGAAAAATGAGACGGAAAGCAAGATACAGTGGAAAGTCTATGAATCGATGAGTGGCCGATCAAGATTTTCGGACAGGTCAATGGTTGTGGCCTCGTAAACTCCGTCAGGACAAGGACGCAAATTAGAAACGCTACCACGCAGGCTCAGTAAAAATCTGTCCGGGTCTTCACTAAGAAAAAATAGAAAACAAGGCTTAAGATTTTAGAAATTACATCACGTATTTTACCAAAATACAAATAACCAAATGCTCTTAGTGAAAAATTTTTAGAAAACTCGAAACTAAGACTAGAAATTCAAATTCAGTTCCAAAGTCTCAAATATACTGAACTAATTAATGGCATTTTTAATGAGAAAATGAATATTTATACATTAAGAAAGTCACTTTTGTATTTATCTATTTAAAATTCTAGACTCGTGAAAATACCACTTAAGGGCAAAAAGGAGCCTTTGTCCTACATGATTATATTCTTTTTTTTAAAAACAAACAAACAAAAATACAAATAAAACATCTTATACTTAAGAAGTATTTCGATGGAAAAAAAAAGGACACTTTAAATTATTTGCTCCCTAATGTGTACTTTTGGTTTTATTCTGCCTTAAATTCTTGGCAGTGACAACGAAGCCATATAGCGTCCGACGGCAAATATTTGAGATCCCTAAACTGTCGAGTTTCTTTTTTTTTGTTGTTGTTAAAGGTTTCCTTTGGAAAGACGTGGGTGGGACTCACTAAATCATGCTAACAACGCTGTATGATGCATTTAGTGAATATCTAATGTAGTTAATTTTTTTCCAAAACTTTTACAGTTAATAACATCCAATAGATAAACTGGGAGGAAAACTTTAATCACACCCTCCAGTACACCCCCTTACTGATATATGTTACACTCTGGAAGGAAAGGGGTGGGGGTTCACTAATATTAAAACCAAACAAATCGCGCCATCGACTCACCGTCTCAGACGCTTGGCATCAGAGCACATATCGCCATGTAAGCTGCCAGTAAAGAGTCTTTGGTAAGTCTTATGGACTCGACAATGACAAACGGTTACTACGAACACCACAATCAAACAGGCTCCAGCCAGGGTGGCTGCGGCGATGTAAATATTGTGGAGATGATCCAACGGCACGTTCACAGAATCCACGAGTGTGTCATCTTTTTTATATCCTGCTGCGTCTTCAAGGGTACGTCCCAATGATTTCGATGGATACAGGACTTGTACTAGAAGAAAAGAAATGTGGTTTTAAAACAATTAAATCAGTCATCCATAACTAATGACGTTTGGCGATCGTACTTTTGTAGTAAGTGATCATACAACAGGCCAGGAATGAGGGGAAGAAAAAAAAGAGTTCTTAAACACCAATAACATAACATAATATAGCATTGCTTTAAAACAGCAACAAAAAATAATGACGTCCCCCCCCCCGCTAAAAATCGAGTTTTCATATCCGGCAGAAGAGCACCAATAGTCCATTGTGTAGTTTTGTGCTTAATAACAAATAAAACCAAAAAATAATAATTTAAAGGTTTGTTTGTTTTACTTTCGCGCAAAGCTACACGAGGGCTATCTGCGCTACCCTTCCCTAATTTAGCAGTGTAAGACTAGAGGAAAGACAGCTAGTCATCATCACCCTCCGCCAACTCTTGGGCTACTCTTTTACCAACGAATAGTGGGATTGACCGTCACATTATAACGCCTCCACGGCTGAAAGGGTGAGCATGTTTGGTGTGACGGGGATTCGAACCCGCGACCCGCAGATTGCGAGTCGAGCGCCCTAATCACCTGGCCATGCTGGGCCAACTTACAGGTTTTATCCACAATTACCTTTCAATTTTTTCAAATATTTATATTGTTTGTCGAAACGAATTATTAATTTTTTATGCAAAAATACTTTTAAAATTATATATTAAAAGGCTAACAAAACTTTGCATCTTTCAAACTTTGAATCATTGAAATAAAAAACAAAACAAAAAGTGACTCGAAGACTGAATAAACTCGTGATTTATTTTGATATTGTGTCTTACCTAAGGGGGTCATTCAAAAATTACATAACGCAACTTTTCTCCCTTTTTTTACCCTTCCCCCCTCAATAACACTTTGTAACACATGTCGTAACACCCCTAATTCATTACGTAGCAGTGATTGAGCAGACCCCTTCTTAATCCAGACCCTTTAGATGTAAACATCTTTAAGAATATTAAACAATAATATATTAGGTAAATTATGCAGTTATTATATTAATTTATGCTAATTACGCAGTCACTAGTGGCATCGTTCAATGTAAGCTGCTGCCGTCTAGTGCATTGTGACAAAAGCATCTAATCACTCTCTCTTGACAAGGAGGTAATAGTTTTGAATTGAAATCGATGTATAATATATTACAATAGTCGCTTTTCTTTAGACCTCAAATGCTTTTACTGTAACTTATGTTATGTAACAGTGTCCATGACGTCACTACCCTCCAGTAACACATTGTAACTCAGGTTTAATTATCTCCATACCATAGCGTTACTTACTTTTTGAATAATCCTCCAATTTCACAAAACAAAAGTATCACTGAAGTATTTTAAAATAAGCAACAAATTCCTATTTATTTGAACGAAGAATCCATGCTATGATTGAACTTGAAGTATAAGAAACATATTTTTTTTCATCTCCTTGGTTCTTCTTCAGCTTCATGTTTAAAAGAACTTAACTAACCTTCGCAGAGATTCCCTGTGTAACCAGGGCGACAGGAACAGAAGTATGTATCGAGACTTGGCCAGCAGCTCCCACTGTTCTGACAAGGGTTAGGAAAGCATGGGTTGTAATGTTGCGTGCACCCTGCTCCTGTGGATTAAACATTAAACAAATTATAGACTTTATATTGAAAGATCAATTCCAAAAGTGTTTATTACGTACGTTTTCCTTGCATCTGTTGACTTATTTATGAAAATGAGGAGCATTTGAAATGCCACGAGTTTCTAGTCTATTTCTAACTTTACTGTTTAAATGTTTAGATGTTCCAGAACCGAAATGTTGCATATTTCTAGACTATTTTTAAATTTCTTCTTTAGGTGTTCCAAAATTGAAATACAATTCGCTTTTTAAATACATTTTTCAAGTAGTCCTTCAGTCGTATGAAAGACACCTGAGGACGCCACAATAACACCTTTGTAGTGGTAAACATGGAAAGTGATATCCTTCAGTCGTATGAAAGACACCTGAGGACGCCACAATAACACCTTTGTAGTGGTAAACATGGAAAGTGATATCCTTCAGTCGTATGAAAGACACCTGAGGACGCCACAATAACATCTTTGTAGTGGTAAACATGGAAAGTGATATAATTGTTGGCTTCTCTGATTGGTCTGTTCCTGAAGTGATACGGAACAAGGGATTATTACCTTTCCACCTCCTGCTATTATAAATTACAAGGTCCTCCTTACACTAAATATGTCCCTCGGTGGGACAGCGGTAAGTTTACGAAATTACATCTCTAAAATCCGGGATTCGATTCTCCGCGGTGGACAAAGCAGATAGCTTTGCTCTAAAACAAACAAAACTAAGAATATATGTAACATTAGAAACAGTGAAAAGTGCCATTGTCTACCATTAAAGGTTCTGCTAAACCGTCTAGTATAAATAAATCATTTTTAACTCTCATATAAACATTGAAACCTTTAAAAAAGCTGATCATTTTAGTATGTAAAATTTCTACGAAATACACCAGCAAGTGTAGTGTGTTTATTATGCTAACTATACAAGTATAAGAGCTTTCTGTGAACTGTTTTATTAAGGAACTATAAAATAACATTCTGTTGTTTTTTTTACATAATTTTTAAGGTAGTAAGCGAGAGCCTGTATTGGGTATTGAACCTCTCTTTAACTAACAATAATTATGTTTATACTGTTGTAAATTTTCTCGAGATTTATTAATTTGAGCACTACTACAATGTTGCCCTCGCCCAGTGGCTCAGCGTTAAGTCCGATTTGTGGGCACAGCATGGATAGCCCATTTTGTAGCTTTGCGATTAACTACAAACAAACAAAATGTTTTCCATGGTCATAAATCTAACCAATAAATACAATTATTACATTTCTTAAACTAGAAATACTGTTGACTTCTGCGTATTTCCGTGCTGTTAAATTTATGTACAATAAGCCAATCTTCTTCATTCTTTGACAGATTTGATTGCGTGTAGAATTTGTATTCCTTAAGTCAAAGCGAAACGTATAGCTACAGAAACAAGAAATGGAACTTTACCGCGGAACTACGCATAGAATGTGCCTTTTACTTACTATGTGCGGCTTTTATTGTGATAAAGAATATCTTTTATAATGAAAAGCGTATAAGGAATTCTAATTTCTAAAGTAAAAATTTTTGACGATTTAAAAAAAACAACAACAGTAAAGACCTATAATTTGTTTTTAGGGTCAGGTGTCGTGAAATTGAAGGTTTAAAGTTCACGCAATAAAAGGAAACTGTGATTTTTGAAGCAAGTTACTGTTGAACATGCGTCAAAATCAAGTTACGTCACAAGTGGTTTACAAATATTTCTCCAATAATATAACGTTCATGGACAACATAGAGCCTATTTGTCCATCTCGGCTGTTCCATCCTTTAAAATCAAGTTACGTCACAAGTGGTTTACAAATATTTCTCCAATAATATAACGTTATGGACAACATAGAGCCTATTGGTCCATCTCGGCTGTTCCATCCTTTAAAATCAAGTTACGTCACAAGTGGTTTACAAATATTTCTCCAATAATATAACGTTTATGGACAACATGGGACCTATTGGTCTATCTCGGTTGTTCCATCCTTTAAACTAAACTAAAACCATTAATAAATAAATTTAAAAGAAGTCTTAAAGCCAGCCCTTATCATTCACATACTTATCACAGCTGAAAGGGGTCTTGATTCCGTGACCCGAAGATTGCGAGTCGAATGCCCAAAACACCATACCAGGCCAGTTGGGATTGAAGTTGGGATTGTGTTGTATTAGTTGATGGACATAGGATTAAAATTACTTTATCTTTGTTATAAATGTCCTGGTGAATTGGATACGCTGTAAAAACACATATTTTAGGTGCTACACACTTGTGTTATCAATTATTATGTTGTTTAAAATACGTGTGTATGTATATAAACAGTTATATGTGTATAGGGGAAACATAACCTCCACTCTTCAGTTCTTATGATAGGATACATGACTTGTACGTTTCAATTAAGTTACACAAGACTGGTTAAGTTGAACCAATTTTGTGATCTTCGAAGTTCATCACTGTAAATATAACACACACACGTATAATACACACATATATGGAACTCTTAAAGTATTGGTACGCAATGAAATCTCAAGGTAACGTTAGGCCTAAGTATTTCATCCAGCACGTTGAAATCTAATTTATTAAACAAAACACAATATTCATCAATTCTTGTTGAAAACAACAACAACAGTCACTATAATTATGCCGAAAGTGACAGCTGATTGGATGAGGTTATATGAATATGCTAAAGACATACCATTATATATTGAATTACAGATACAGCTGTAGTTGTTACCCTTGTCGACACACTGAGCTGGACTAGGGCAAGGGTTAGGGTTACAAAGGTTAACTTTAATTTGACATCGTCTGCCCTGGTAGCCTGGACCACAGTGACATTTGTAACCAGCCACCAGGTCTTCACATGCCCCTCCATTGATACAAGGGTTTGAGTCACACTCGTCGTATTCAAACTCACAGTGATCACCTCCAAAACCTTAAAATATCAAATTCTGAAGTTAGAAACCATTAACACAATAAAACAACAACAATATCATAATAACATGCTAAATTAGTTTTTGCACTCTAAATGTCTTTATTGAACTTTGACCCCTCTGACCTGAACGTACTAGATACTGAGAGTTACTCCGACCTTTGGGAATGAAAAGCTTGGCCTGTCAGAACTGGTCACTGGTGGGTTATTACTGTTTTTTCGTGAATTTGTACAAAGTGCTTTCCGTGTTTTAAATAATTCAATGCACAACTTTAAAAGCCTCCAGTAAAGGAAAATGAATTGAAACTCGCGATAGGCTGATTTATCTTCGCTTTGAGCCATTTATATCAAAATTTCATCGTTATACTTTCAACATTTGTTGTTGTCTTTTTTATGCAAATTTTTTTATTGGATTCGTTTTAATTCTACACTTTATGAGCTGAGCAACGCAAGGATAATTTAACAAATTTATCTATAATAAAATAAATCAAGTTATGTTCTTATAGCCTGTATTTTTTTTTTAAGAATATAAGTGTTACTATTAAAGTAAATGTTGAATTTTATGTCCGTAATTTAGAGAGATTTAAGTTCAATTTAACCTACACGTGTGTGGAGAATAAGAGATTAAGCTTTTTTTTTTTAATTTGAATTTCTCAAGGGCTAAATATTTATCTTTAGAGATACGTCATTTTCTAACCGACACATCTTTAATTTAAAGTTCATTCTATAAGAAAAGAAAAAAAAACACACCACGTAGGTCTTTGTTTTTATCAAGGGATAAACATGTGAAGGAAAGTTTATTATAAAAACACTTTGGAGACAAAAAAGGACTAGCTTGCTGGTTCGCCAGTTCTTGTGTGTATCATAGTATAAAGTTCATTCTATGAGAAAAAAAAACACACCGCGTAGGTCTTTGTTTTTATCAAAGAACAAACATGTGAAGGAAAGTTTATTATAAAAACACTTTGGAGACAAAAAAGGACTAGCTTGCTGGTTCGCCAGTTCTTGTGTGTATCATAGTATAAAGTAGGTCTTTGT
>NW_013667920.1:136923-145038 GCF_000517525.1 Limulus polyphemus
GTGAAGGAAAGTTTATTATAAAAACACTTTGGAGACAAAAAAGGACTAGCTTGCTGGTTCGCCAGTTCTTGTGTGTGTATCATAGTAAGGTTAATTTAATAATAATAATATTAAATATAAATAAATAATCGGTGTTAAAATTAAAATAAAATAGATAATGAATATTAATATTTTACTGTAAAAATCTGATTTATGATTTATAATTGATAATAATTACAGTTTACTTGCTTAATCTGGCTGACACCATAAACATCGCTTAGACCATTACTATGTATGTCGTATCCCAGTCGACTTGATGAGTTCTGGTACTGTGCGAACAGTTTCTCTTACTTTCACTCATGGGTTAGAATTAGTCTGTGTCCCCCCCCCCCCGGAAACAGGGCCGAAGATTTCCTGGAGGGAGTAACCTGTTTTAACCACTCACACTACTGTACAGTGGTGTGTTGTCTGTTAGTCATTCAGTAGACACTGAAATGACGTCACATAAGGGACGCTTAACGTTTCAATTTTTACTGTCCTGATGTCAGTAAAACGTGCGCATGCCATGAATTACGAGAAGAATTACTCACTCTATAGGCTACAACACAGCATGACATATGAACTTCAAAAGCAAGAAATAAAAATATTTGTTACTCTTAATTTTGGTGTTATTTACTCTTGAAACAGAACACATTTGGGGACCCTGCGCAAGTACATCTAGTTTAATTATATTTAATGTAACATAACCTGCCATACATGTAGTGTGCATTATTGATGACGAAATATAAAGATCTAAGTTAGATTAGCCAATCAACAAAATCCTTTTAATTCTGATGAAAATGCATACCGAGTTAAAAGATACAAGTTCGAAGATCCACTCACCTGGTAGACAGTAACATGTGAAGGATTCCTCTCCATTTTCACAAACTCCGTGCACACAAGGGTTTGACAAACACTCATTAATTTTTGATTCACAGTTGCGACCAGTAAACCCAGCTGGACAATGACACCAGTAAACTGTTTCATTTTCCCGACAGGTGGCGTTATGCAAACATGGCTGGTGATCACAGAGACTTTTTTTGTCTTCACACGAACTTCCACTATAACCTTTGGAAAAAACGACCGTGATATTTTAAATAAAATACAGCTCAGTTTATTTATAGGTTTCAAATAATTATACAAAGTATTACTTATCACGTTCTATTTAGTATTTCATCGAATTGTGAAATTATGAATCACACTATAAAGTTAGACGTACAGTTTTCTTTTTCATCGAATTGTGAAGTACCGTGTATGTGTGTGTGTGTTTGAAGTTAAGCACAAAGCTGCGCAACGGGCTATCTGTGCTCTGCCCACCACGGGTATCGAAACCCGGTTTCTAGCGTTGTAAGCCCGCAGACATACCGCTGTGCCACTGGGGGGCGTGAAGTACTGAATCACGCTATAAAATTAGACGTACATTTTCTTTTTCTAACAGGCAAAAGTTCTCCAGTGACGAAGCGGTAACTTTTAAGGCTTATAACGCTAAAATCTGGTTTCGATACCAGTTGGAGGATGCAACACCTATAACCTATTGTGTAGCTTTTGCTTAACAACCAAACAAGCCAAGTTTGTTTGGAATTTCGCTATCCGTCCCTAATTTGGCAGTGGCAGACTACATGGAAGGCATCTAGTAAATCACCACCCACTGTTAACTCTTGGACTACTCTTTTAGAACGAATAGTGGGATTGAATGATACATTATAACGTCCCCACATTTAAAAGGGCGAGCGTGTTTGGTGAGACGGGGATTAGAACCCGCGACCGTCATATTGCGAGTCGAGCGCCCTAACCATCTGGCCATGTCAGGCCCTATAACGAAACGTGAAATGTATGCGGACTTACAACGCTAGAAACCGGGTTTCAATACCCGTGGTGGGCAGAGCACAGATAGTCCATTGTGTAACTTTGTGCTTAACTTCAAACAACAACAACAAAAAAAAACAGTTTTGATATATTGATAAGTTTTTCTTCATTGCCCATTCAAGCCGTCTCCAAGCATTATTAGTTTGATATATTTCTGACGATTTTGATTATTATATAAATACACAAGTACAGATTTTGGGATGAAATTTAAAGCTATTTTTGTTATTAATAAACAATAATATATTATTGTTGTAATATGGCAAATAAAGGATCACAAAATAGAAATCTCGCTTTTTTAATATCATTATAGAGATTGGCTAACGAGTTGTATTTTTGTAGACTCGCCATCTATCGGTAAAACTGAATTTAAAAACGACAACATATAAATTCGATTCATTAACAACATATAAAGTTATATTAAAAGGTGAATTTGTATGAAACAGGTACTGGTTTATTTCTTCTACGTGACTTTATTCAAATATTAACATCTAATTTATACACTAGGCCTCGTTTTTTAATAGGTTTATAAACGCGATATATCTTCGGTTGGAAACGTTTGTCTTTCACAAGTCTCTCAACGTATCATATTGTTATTTCTTTAGTCGAGGCACACGAACTATTTAGAATATTTTCATACCACAATGTGCACTTAACAAATAGATAATAAACTCAACTATTTTATTGGGTATCTTGATTTGTTCGAAATTTTGCAAATCTGAGCATCGTGTGTATATAACTTACAGTGCAAAGCATGTTACAGCCGATAATTAAAATCTACTCTCGCTTGCAGCGAGCGTGAGATTTTCCTTATGGACTTAGGTGACGCGATCATCAATATTCTTATACTCAACAAATTAAAAATTACATTTTAGACTTGATGCTATCAATTGACATTCCCAAAACGGATTAGTAAACGGCTATAACTTTAATTTTCGAAGGCGTGTCCAATGTAATCTATACTTATAAAGATCTCGATGACTTTAAATCTATAAATAAAATTTCTATCGCTAAGCCTAATTTTCTAAGACGTGTGAAGATAATCCAAGATGATCTCTCGACATATAAAATTCCAGACAATCTTCAATATATAGTCACCCGGTGGACTAGCGGTAATTTCCCGGACTTGCAATGATATAATTTTATTAGTTTATCAGAGTATATTTAGATTTTGTTGAGAAGCAGGCATTATATTACATTTTGTTGTTTTCTTCAGACGTGTGAATATTTTATTGATTTATTAGAGTATATTTAAAGAAAAGTAAAGTTTATAAGTTACTATTGTAATATTAAGTTTAGAAATATCATGATATTGGAACAGCAGTACTTATGCCATGGTTCGTGCTGAGCAAAGGTACTGTATTTCTGAAGAAGGCCTCAATATAAAAGCCAAAACGTCGTACCCTCCCCTTTTCATTCAACAGACAGCATCTATAGTCAATTAGAATTCTCGAACGTTCTTTGTATACTCTGCTTAAAGTTCCACTGAAATAACAATGTTTCTTCGGCCTTACATACGAAAGTTAAGTATTAACTCTCGTTGTCAGGGGCTGATTTAAAATACATAAGCTCAACACTTTTATTTTAGAATAAAAGAGACAGGAAGAAAAAGAAGACACGGCATGACTACTTTAGCTTTTCTCTTCTTCGGTTCTTGGCTTTTTTTATGTGTTTGCTCTCTCTAGTGAAATATAGAACTGGAAAGATTGCGTTACAAGGCTTAGAGAGTCACAAGAAACAACTTCGGATTCTGTGAAACTTGATTCAAATAAAAAGAACTAGAAAAACAAGTAACAGTTTGGAGCTCTATGAAACTGAACTTCTAAACCGAAAGAAACTTAGAGAAAAGCAGTTGAGGGTTCTGTGAAACTTGATTCAAAAGAAAAACCAGAGTTTGGGGCTTTAGAATCAAACCTCCCCAACTCGTATATAAATTATACTAAGAAACAAGAGGGAATTCTCAATAGCTTCGTCACTTGAACTTCTTTTAGGCAGGAGTAGAGTAAATTAATCATAGAGACATTTTTTCCCTATTTCATTTGCTATATTTTTATGCGCCAGCAGTGACAAGTGTGGGGCGCGCATATACCCGATTCGATTTTATTACTCATCAAGATCTCTACTAGCCTACCCTCAAATTGAAATCTTTTAGGCATGGTTAGAGTAAATTAATGTATGAGCCCTTTGGTGGGGTCAAATACACCAATCGAAAGGGTTTGACCTCCTGAGCCCAAAACTGTAACTAGATCTCAAATCGGCCAAGAGATGACGGAGCTTTGAGCTCAAAGTTTGTACTTGCAAAACTCAGAGTCATTCTATGAGCCGCTATGCCGCGGAAAAAAATATATCTTATCTGTATGATTTTATTACATTTTTTCGTGAAAAAATCTTTATTTTTTTAAAAACTGATTTATTACAATATTCAGTGTGTTAGTTTAAGCTTAAAGCTACACCATGGACTACCTGTGCTCCGTCCAGAGAGAGACTCGAACCTTGGATTTAAGCGTTTTAAGTATGTAAACTTGGTAATTCATCGAAGACATTTTCAGTATGAAACAAAAACACGCAGTGGGGAGGGCAGTTTTCCGTCTACCTAAACCTTTAACAAATTTGATGTGAAAATAAACGTCATTTAAACTTAAATGAAGACTGCTGTTAATCTTTAACTTTTGTTTAACCAATTTATATTCTTTAGCTGACACTAATTTGGCTCAGAGAAATATATATATATTACAAATTCAAAAACAGTGTTTTGATTTAATGGTTAATGTGTCGGGCTGCGGATCGAGGGGTCGGGAATTCGAGACGTCGTGCCACTGAACACGTTCCGTACATGCAGCTGCGGGCGGGTTACAAAAGTGAAAGTAAATCCCTTATTTGACTCAAAAAGTGTTTGTGGGTGTTGTTGATTCGCTGCCTTTCTTCTGGTCAGTAGTTCAAAATTAGAGATAGCTATGCTCGAATCATAGGTGACATTAACCTGGCCATTTGGTTCACGTGAGCATAAGATGCTATTCAGGTTTAAAATTCCAATTCGTATTTTGTTTTCAGAAGCATTATTCACATGCTTAATAACAGAGAGATTCAGAAAACAAAAACAACGTTGGGAGGAAGTAATTACAAGAAGGCATTTAATTAAAATCGAACTTTTAGAACTAATCTCAACGGACACAGATCGGGAAAGAAACAATTCATCAAAGAAGCACATTAACGAGGTACATTACAATAAATATTTTTGTCACTTTTTTTAAAAATATTAAACGATATAGTAATATTTCATTTTCTAAACTTCAGTGGGATAAAAACAAAGATAACGTTTTAAAACTCATAACCAATAGAGAAAGAAGTAAAATCCAGAAAAAACAAACACACACACACACACACACAAAAACAACAATATGCACCAAGTTCGTTTGGCAATGAGCCAGTTATTAAGTTGGTGTTTTTATTTGCAAAATACGAGTTTTAACTCATGATGGAATACATAAAACACATACCGTGAGGGCACAGGCAACGATAGTCATTGCTTTTAATTCCGTCTGTCGTATCCAAGCACGATCCACCATTTTTACATGGGTTTCCATGGCAACCACCCGACTCCTCGCAGTAGCTGCCACCGAAATTGGGACAACACTGACAAGTGAACGACCTCTGACGGAAAAGAAGAAACTTATGGTTATCGCAAAAAAAAAGAAGAGAAATTTCAAAAGTTATCTGTTTTTGTACCGTTGAATAAAGTTGTTAAAGAAAACAAAGAAGTTGTTATATGAAATAGAAAAAAAAAGATCTTCGTTTTAGAAATCTTCATTCATTGTTACTGTTCTTTTCATAATTTCGGAATTCCCATTTGTTGAAATTTAATTTTTCTTTTTTTTTAATAAATGTGGTGTTTCTAATAGTCTTAAGTTTTCCGAGTACCTGGCTATTCCAATAAGAAACGTGGTGTTTCTAATAGTCTTAAGTTTTCCTGGTACCTAGCTGGTCCAATAAGAAACGTGGTGTTTCTAGTAGTCTTAAGTTTTCTTAGTATCTGGCTGGTCTAATAAGAAACGTGGTGTTTCTAATAGTCTTAAATTTTCCTGGTACCAGACTGGTCCAATAAGAAACGTGGTGTATCTAACAGTCTTAAGTTTTCCTGGTACCTGGCTGGTCCAAAAAGAAACGTGGTGTTTCTAGTAGTCTTAAGTTTTCTTAGTATCTGGCTGGTCCAATAAACAATGTGGTGTTTATAATAGTCTTAAGTTTTCCTGGTACCAGACTGGTCCAATAAGCAATGTGGTGTTTCTAATAGTCTTAAGTTTTCCTGGTACCAGACTGGTCCAATAAGAAACGTGGTGTTTCTAATAGTCTTAAGCTTTCCTAGTACCAGGCTGGTTCTATGACGATGGCTTTTTAGTAAAGTTTCAAATATTAATTAAAATTAATTTTTGAAGCTTTCGATCCTAAAGATCTAAATTTTAAGAAAAAAGAAATCCATTTGTGGAACTTGGAAAACACTCTCCGAGTATTATATTAAGTTCCAAGAGATTAAACCAATTAATGCAATGTTTCGAGGCTTATTTGTTACAACGAATCTAAATCAAAATTCATTAATTCACGAGAAGCTATTAAGCAAAGCAATTCATCAGTCACCGAGTATCTCGTTAAAAGAGATTAAGTTCAAATACCACGTAGATGTTCGAAAAAAACCTACACAGAACCTAGAAATCGAAACAGTTACTGGTTGAATTCGTTATCAAATTTGTTTGCCAATTGTTAATATATATTTTTTTTTAATTTGTGAGTTAGGAAAGCTATCAAACAATAAAAACTATCTGGTCATGCAAAATTTCAATAGCTGGATTCCAACCCATTGTTAAGGTGACCGTAAGATAATGTTTGGAAAATAATAAGAATAAAAAGAAAAATTCTGATCTATAGTCGTTTTTTTTTAAACCATGATTTATTTAAAGTATTTCCAACACCACTGAGACAAAGATAATGTAATGTATAGAATATTTATTTTAAAATAACTTAATCACTTAGTTATAAAGGATTCGGTCTAAACGAAATTCTTAAGGGCTGATTTGAAATTGACATGAACTGGGCGTGTTCCGTATTTTTGTGTCATGACAACGTCGTTTCGTTCTGTTACCTACAGAAAGTGATTGACAGTTAAAACAATCAAACGTAGTTCAATTTTGTGGAACAGGCTTCGTCATGCGCATCGAAGACTTCTCTTAGACAATGTGTTTGTTTGTTTGTTTTGAATTTCGCGCAAAGCTACACGAGGGCTATCTGCGCTAGTCATCCCTAATTTAGCAGTGTAAGACTAGAGGGAAGGCAGCTAGTCATCACCACCCACCGCCAACTCTTGGGCTATTCTTTTACCAACGAATAATTGGATTGACCGTCACATTATAACGCCCCCACGGATGAAAGGGCGAGCATGTTTGGTGGGACGGGGGATTCGAACCCACGACCCTCAGATTGCGAGTCGAGCGCCCTAACTACCTGGCCATGCCGGGCCGAGTAGACAATGCGTCTACTACATGCTGTATAAAACCTACACGTAGTTACACATAGAGACTTTGTCATCCCTGTATGTATTTTAAAGTTTATAGTTTCATCGTTAGTGGTGTTGTATTTAAAATAATACGTTCAATGTAGATATTACTAAGCTATTTCTTAGAATACATTTTGTTTGTGAATTTCAAAGAAAAGTTTATTTTCGAAATTAAAAGCAATGTCTTGGAAGAGTTTTCTGAAATACATTGAAACGTATCCATGTTATTAAGACCCGGCGCCGCGAAAAACTCGGCCATGATATGGCCACCCCTTTTTTTATATTTTAATTTTCATTACTGATTTGATAACTAACTACTTTTGCGCTTTCTATTGTAGTTAACATTCATCGTAAGTACGGTGGATGAGGGAAATGGATCACACAGACGACAAACAGGGCAAATATGGCATGTTCATTTCTTTCGTTTTTTGTGTTCATCACATACTCTGCCAGTTACAGTTGTTTCCATGCTTCCTGGTATCCGATTGAAAATCTGAAAGTTGTGTTGAAATCAGCTCTACTAATGTTGCTAAACTGTTTACTAATAATTACTATTACGATTTATGCGCTTTTTTGATTACATGTTTCATAATTTTTTCGGCCAATTTTTTTTTATGATATCCTACCTTTTCGTGGCCGCGGGTCTTAATAAGATGAACGTATGATAATACATCAACCATATCACATCT
>NW_013667920.1:145623-163727 GCF_000517525.1 Limulus polyphemus
AAAGGAACCAACTAGAACGACATATTTTTAAAGATTGTCGTAAATAAGGAACCAACTAGAACGACATATTTTTAAAGATTGTCGGAAATAAAGGAACCAACTAGAACGACATATTTTCTGAGGACTGTCATAAATAAAGGAACCAACTAGAACGACATATTTTCAAGACTGTCATAAATAAAGGAACCAACTAGAACGACATATTTTTAAAGATTGTCGTAAATAAGGAACCAACTAGAACGACATATTTTTAAAGATTGTCGGAAATAAAGGAACCAACTAGAACGACATATTTTCTAAAGACTGTCGTAAATAAAGGAACCAACTAGAACGACATATTTTTAAAGATTGTCGTAAATAAGGAACCAACTAGAACGACATATTTTTAAAGATTGTCGGAAATAAAGGAACCAACTAGAACGACATATTTTTAAAGATTGTCGGAAATAAAGGAACCAACTAGAACGACATATTTTCTGAGGACTGTCGTAAATAAAGGAACCAACTAGAACGACATATTTTCTGAAGACTGTCACAAACAATTAAAACACTGCAACTAAGTCACGTATACCAGGGACTAGCCTAAAACGTGTAAAACGTCTTTATTTAAAGGGAAAGGCAACACAATTCATTCTGGAAATATACATTTTTGCCTATTGTAAACAAGAGATGCAACTATTATTTACATTTCTTTATGAGGCAATTGGAAGTCATTCAAATCAATACGTATGTGCAAGACTAAGTACATATTTTATTCTACATGTCAGGTTTCTGTGATTGTTTGTATGCGATCGCCTATTGACTTATGGGTATGCATGGATGCATTTGTGTAAATATTTATCACTTACGCTCTTTACCTTGTGGAGAAAACTCATCAGCCACGAGCTAACGATTTAGACGTTGCTTGTCAACACGTGTTTCGAAACGATTTTTGAAGCATTGTTAATATCAGTCCGAGATTTACAAAAACACAAAGTCCCAAAATTGTAGTATTAGGACACAGTGCATAGAAAACATGTTGTAAATTGTTAAAGTAAAATTTACTGAAATCCTAGCAGTAGTGACATTACTAGAAAATATGACGTCATTCCTCGACAGACCTGTATTAACATTTTGTTAGTCTAAGATAAACTGATCAAAGTTACATGTTACCTATTTTTTTTGTTAGATTTTTATTTTTTTACAAAAAACACGATAAGTTTGTTTGAGACGCGTAGACATTCAAAATAATTAACCATAATGTTGATAGATGATACAAACAAACGTAAACACATATTTTCTCATTTGTGCAATAACACTCAGAAAAGACCACGTTTCTTTGTTTAAATAGTGCTCATTCCAGCTTATATCGTTCCAATATACCAGTTTTATCAAGTTAATTTTACTGAGATATTGCATTTCATAGCATAATATAACACTGAAGGACAACAAGGGACCCGTTGGTCCATCTAGGGTGTCCATAAATTTAAAGCCATCAGTTATCATTCAAATGTTTATCAAGTCTTTCCTTAAACACCCGTAAACTGACTATTTCCACCACAACTGAAGGCAACCCCTTCTAAGACCAACCACCCTTTTAGAAAAATGAAGCTGTCTTAGCTGAAGATGACTCTTACTACACTAGTGCAAACCCTCTAGGCTGTCCATAAATTTAAAGCCATCAGTTATCATTCAAATGTTTATCAAGTCTTTCCTTAAACACCCGTAAATTTACTATTTCCACCACAACTGAAGGCAACCCCTTCTAAGACCAACCACCCTTTTAGAAAAATGAAGCTGTCTTAGCTGAAGATGACTCTTACTACACTAGTACAAACCCTATTACGTACTAAACAATAATTTAAATTGAAAAAAAAGAACCCAAAACTCTAGTACTTTGGAATAGTTGACTATTCTATTTCTATTCTCCTAAGCCTCTTTGGATTATTACTAGTGAAATCTTTGTCAGTATCTTTATTATCGGAGCCACTGTTGTTAATGTTATTTTATTAGTATCTTTATAATCCGTGATGGGCAGAACACAGATAGCCCTTTGTGTAGCTTTGCGCTTAACAACAGCAACATATCTTTATTATCGGAGCCACTATTGTTAATGTCATTTCTACCACATTTATCAGTATCTTTACTATCGGAGCCACTATTGTTAATGTCATTTTTACCACCAATAGTGGCTCCGATAATAAAGATACTGATAAAAGTGGTAAAAATGACATTAACAATAGTGGCTCCGATAATAAAGATACTGATAAAATTAATGTCATTTCTACCACATTTATCAGTATCTTTACTATCGGAGCCACTATTGTTAATGTCATTTCTACCACATTTATCAGTATCTTTATTATCGGAGCCACTATTGTTAATGTCATTTTTACCCCTTTTATTAATATCTTTATTACCGGAGCCACTATTGTTAATATCATTTTTACTCATGTTTTTACCAGTGCCATTATTACAGGATATCCAAAAAGTCTTAACCTAACTTAGAATGTTACATCGATAAACTAGTTTTACTCCACCTTTTTTTTTTCTTCATGTAATTACAAAGTTTAATTTAAAATCGAATTTTCAGAGCCACAAAACGACACTTCTAAAACAGCTTTGTTTAAAAGATGGGCAATAGCAATTAATTATCGATAAATTGCAGAGAAAATCGATATTGAAGCTTCCCTGATACGACCTATTTTTCCACAAATTTGTCAGTTAAATTGTTATTACTATCCTTTAGAATCTTGCAAAAAAAAAAACACACAAAAAAAAACTCAAACACACATACCTTTGTCTCGTCACTAACACAGGTCCCTTTCTCAGAGCACAAAGCTACCCCCGACTTCTCAGCGCAATCTTGCGGCTGTATGGTAAGGTTTAATCTCCAAACCAAGGTCGTCTGAGAATCATATGATTTCAAGGTCACTGAAAAAAATCTGATGTGTTACTTGTACCTTTTTCAGTGTTGGTAAATTTGATTGCACCTGATTAAAAAAAAACAAAAAAACGTCTCAATGTTTGTCTCATATACGATATAGCCTAGGTATATCCATTGTTCCCGTATTACAGCAAACAAGTAAGTTTGATTGTATGTGATAGTGTAGTCTCGTATAAACTCGTTTGTTCTTACTATATTAAATGCGTAGGTTTGAGTATATACGATAAGATGTGTTCATTACTTTCTACTACAGCTTCGTGTGCATGGGCGTCCGCAGGGATGGGGGGGGCAACAGGGGGAACTTGTCCCCCCTCCCGGAAAATGAGAAACATAATTATTTATTTACTCATTCAGTATATGTATATGAATTGTTTATTCAATTCACAATTTCACACTACTTTGCCCCCCACCCCTCCACGGGAAACTTTTTTGCGGACTGCGGACGCCCCTGTTCGTGTGTATATGATAACGTAGACAACACATGCGTGTTAGTTTCTATTACAGCTTCGTGGCCATATGATAATATAGACCACACGTGTCCATTTCTTTCTACTACATTCTAATGTGTACATGATAATATAAACCACACGTGTTAGGTTCCTTCTACAACACCTTCGTGTGTACATGTTAATATAAACCACACGTGTTAGGTACCTTCTACAACACCTTCGTGTGTACATGTTAATATAAACCACACGTGTTAGGTTCCTTCTACAACACTTTCGTGTGTACATGATAATATAAACCACACGTGTTAGGTTCCTTCTACAACACCTTCGTGTGTACATGTTAATATAAACCACACGTGTTAGGTTCCTTCTACAACACCTTCGTGTGTACATGTTAATATAAACCACACGTGTTAGGTTCCTTCTACAACACCTTCGTGTGTACATGATAATATAAACCACACGTGTTAGGTTCCTTCTACAACACCTTCGTGTGTACATGTTAATATAAACCACACGTGTTAGGTTCCTTCTACAACACATTCGTGTGTACATGTTAATATCAACCACATGTGTCAGGTTCTTTCAAAGTTTCGGGTGTGTGACACCACATATGTTTTAACTGTGATCAGGCCTTTGCACATATGATAAACTATAGTCGTGTCTTATGGAAAAAGAATCATTGTCCAGAATAGTCCTTTTAAATTATCCCTGGTGGATGTGTGTGTGTGTGTACTTGGTTTGTGTTATTCCACCGACGACAAGTTTAAATGATCCCCGGTGGATGGTGTGTGTGTGTGTACTTGGTTTGTGTTATTCCACCGACGACAAGTTTAAATGATCCATGGTGGATGGTGTGTGTATGTGTACTTGGTTTGCCTTATTCCAACGACGACAAGTTTAAATGATCACTGATGGATGATGTGTGTATATTTGATTTGCCTTATTCCACCGACGACAAGTTTAAATGATCACTGATGGATGATGTGTGTATATTTGATTTGCCTTATTCCACCGGCGACAAGTTTAAATGATCCCTGGTGGATGGTGTGTGTGTGTATTTGATTTGCCTTATTCCACCGGCGACAAGTTTAAATGATCCCTGGTGGATGGTGTGTGTGTGTATTTGGTTTGCCTTATTCCACCGACGACAATTTTAGGTTTAACTTACAACCAAACAATCTTAATTATACAATTTAACAATTCAGGGTTAACTTGCACTCAAACAATGTAAATTGTAGATTTTTAACATTTCAAGGTTAACTTGCAATCACAGAAACTAAATTGTAGATTTTAACAATTCGGGTCCAATTTACAATTAAACGACGTAAATTGTAGAATTTAACAATTCATTGTTAACTTACAGTCAAACAATTTAAAATATAAAGTTTAAAAGTTCAGGGTTAACTTACCATCAAACACTCGAACGCCTGGATCGAGCAGTTCAGGTTTTACGATATACTCGTCCAGAAGTTTTGTTTTCCATTCAGCTATTATTTGGGAAGTCCCATGTGCTTCCTTGCAGTCTACGGCTGACTTGTCCGTTATATTATACAAAGCTACCTCAACATTACCGTTTCCATCAGTGCATGCCTCCTCGTCCTCTGGGAGCTTGAGTCTATGATCATGATACATAAACCAAAACGATGTTATATAACACATAATATAAAACACGCTTTGGGGCTAAAAACATATTGAACTATCACGCATCGTAGTTTACTATCTACACTTAACTTTAAATTGAACTCTTTGTCATCAATAGTTGCTTGTAGTTCGGTAAGTGTTTTTAAACGTTTGGCTTCAAATCAGCAGTGTGTGTAAGAAATACCACTAGAGACCTCGGGCAGAATAAATTTATACACAATATTTACTATATCATGAATATTTGTGAAACTTGCTGATATACTTAAAATATTGCTAATATTTATCCTTTCTATCTTGCAATGAAAAAACGTAGTTAGATATGTATGTGTAAAAAGCTCTATGTGTTGATGAATGGATAAATAGGCCCAGCATGGCCAGGTGGTTAGGGTGCTCGACTCGCAATCTGAGGGTCATACCAATCATGCTCGCCTTTTGATTAAGGTGTTTATCAGTGAAAAATTGCGGGTATATCGTCTACTGATGGCGCACCCCTCAAAAGGATAAATAACTAGAAGAATAGACAGATAGGCAAATGGATAAACGAGTAGAAAAATAAACAGATAGCTTAGGAGCGAGAGCTAACAAAATACTTTGCTTGAGATTTTTCCAAACATATTTTTACCAGTCCTTCATTTATTGACGAACTTATCGAGCCGCACGTGAACATACACACACACACACACAGTAATTTCGACTTTCATGTTGTGGCCGATGTTTGTTTTAAATTGTGCTGGCGTAGACTATTTCTAGCAGCTATAAAACGAGCATCAGTATTCTAAATTTAATTATTAGATTACGCTCCCTTCGGGGGAAAAATTGAACCCCTGGCTGGTTACGAAAATTGTTCCCTTTCGCTATATATTAACTATAACGAACAGGAGACATGGACTACAGGCAGCTCGCGCTAGGTTAACAGTAATTACATTTCCCAGATTGGTTCATACTTGAACGGCTGTGATGCATTTCGATCCTGACGTCACATTAATTCTAATGTCTCTAGTTTAACTAATTTTCTGTTCTATATTTTTGGATTACAACACCGTGTTGTTTTAAAATCATCTGCTTCAGGTGGCATAACAGGATCATCTTCTACTTTCTCTGAATATATATATATATAAACAAATACCGATGGTTGCTTAAAGGTAAAGATAAAACATAGTTAGAATATAGAAGGTTCAGTAGAGTAAAGATACAACATAGAATATAGAGGGCTGAGTAGAGTAACGATAGAAAATAGTTGGAATATAGAGGTTTGAGTAGAGTAACGATAGAAAAATGTTTTATCGTTACTCTACTCAACCCTCTATATTCTATGTTTTACCTTTACTCTACACAACCCTCTATATTCCAACTATTTTCTATCTTTACTCTACTCAACCCTCTATATTCCAACTATGTTTTATCTTTACTCTACTCAAACCTCTATATTCTATGTTTTATCGTTACTCTACTCAACCTTCTATATTCTATGTTTTATCTTTACTCTACTCAACCCTGTATATTCCAACTATGTTTTATCTTTACTGTACTCAACCCTCTATATTACAACTATGTTTTGTCGCTACTCTACTCAACCCTCTATATTCTAATTATGTTTTATCGTTACCTTACTCAACCTTCTATATTCTATGTTTTATCTTTACTCTACTCAAACCTCTATATTCCAACTAAATTAGAATATGGAGGGTTGAGTAAAGTAACGATAAAACATAGATGTAATATAGAGGGTTGAGTAGAGTAAAGATAAAACATAGTTGGAATATAGAGGGTTGAGTAGAGTAGCGATAAAAGAAAGTTAGAATATAGAGGGTTGAATGGAGTAAAGGTAAAACATTTGGAATATAGAGGGCTCAGTAGAGTAACGATAAAACATAGTTAGAATATAGAGGGTTGTGTAGAGTAAAGATAAAACATAGTTAGAATATAGAGGGTTGAGTATAGTAAAGATAAAACATAATTGGAATATAGAGGGTTGAGTAGAATAAAGATAAAACATATTTGGAATATTGAGGGTAAAGTACTTTATATTACAGCGATTTTGAACATCCAAATCAGCAAGTCATGTGAAAACCACTCCCGATATAAAGCCGCAGTGAAACATATTGTATCAGAACTACAAATTTACATTGTTTGCTGTTTCCAGGTAGTGCTATGCCACTGAAAACTAACTGCTTTTGAGGAGGATATGTAACAGCCCTTTCCGACGTAAAATACTCATGCACTAGGATCATAAGGATGTGTTCAAATTGTGGATTTTTAAATTCTAAGATGGGAATAGCCCTTGTACTTAATGATATTGAAACACAAAGAAATATGGATCAATTTGGGGTATCAGAAACGTTTAGAAAGAGACTTGAAACAAGTCGTACCCAAGCCATGATAAGCAAAGTGCGGCACGTTGTAAAAAGTGAGAATCTGCGAATACAAAGATAAATAGCAAAAGCCATCCACGTGCACCAAGCAATAGTAAGCAACATAATGAAGAAATACACCCATCTGGAAAAGCGACACAAGTCATGTGTACACAAGTTGCTTTCAAGACACATCCATGAAAGGAAGACTAATTGTAGAAAACTGTATGGGTGGTACCTAGCCGAAATAGCAGCACTTGGTGACACTCGACAAAACATATCTGTACCTTGATAAATGTAACAAGCCTCGTGCCATTTGCTACTGGTCAATGAATAAAACAATTTCCAAAAGTGGTACACAGCATGTCGTGAAATATTTTTGAATGAATTCATGATCATTGCTGGAAAACATTTTAACCAGGTTGCTTGGTTCAGAACATTTTAACCAGGTTGATCAGTTGAGAAGATTTTATCCAGGTTGATTGGTCCAGAACATCTTAACCAGCTTAATCGGTTGAGAACAGTTTAATCAGGTTGATTGGTCCAGAAAATGTTAATCATATTGATTGGTTGAAAACATTTTAACCAGGTCGACTGGTCCAGAACGTTTTGCTGTTCATTCTAGTTCTTATTACTTATCCCATTTATCAGGTCAAATACAACCGAGTCAACAAAAAATCATGGTTGTTAATGAAGTTACAAATTGACAAAATTCAAAAACTATTTCATAAGAAACTAGCTTATACTTCGCTGATGTTAGCTTTTTTGTTTGTCATTTCTAAACTTTATTAGAAATTATAATATTAAACTTTTTTTTCCTGTAATAACTTTCTTCTGAAAGATGTTATAGTTATGCAGATAAAATATTAGAGTTATTGAAAAAAACAACAACAAAAAACAGAACACCATTACCACCAGTAATCATTTAGTAAAACAAGGCAAAAGTTTAATTCATTTACATAAATTGAGAACTTTAATGGTGTTTTTTATTTTATTTCGCTGTTCTATTTGTTGCACTTCACAACAGACACCAAAAACCACCTACCCCTGTCCCCCCGGTGGACAAAGCTGAAAGTTTACGAACTTACAACGATAAAATTCGGGATTCGACTGACCATGCCAGATATAAAATCTCACATCTAAATTATCCAGGATGTTTTATTTTAGATAAATGATCGAGGTTTATTTGTAGTTAAGCATAAAGCTACACAATGGGCTATCTGTGCTCTGCCCACCCCGGGTATCGAAACCCGGTTTCTAACGTTATAAATCCGCAGACATCCCGCTGTGCCACTGGAGGGCAAACGATCGAGGAAAGAATCTGGAAAAACTGGTTAAACAAGCTTTATGCTAAATAACGTGTTTGATGCTACATGCGTGATCCACTAGTTCATAACTCAATTGACTATTTTCGGAGACAGCTGGATCGATTAGGTACGCAACAAATTGAGCCCCGAGTCAAAACTACATTACGTCTTGTTAGCACAAGTATGAAACTGAGTTATTCATTCAACACGTGATAATGTAATTTGACAAGCTGTGTAAAATCTCCAGGGTTTTATTATAATCAGTTCTTGGTCTTTTTCTCTCCTAATCTTGAAACCAAAATTATCTTCCGAAGAACTTTATGTGATTGTTGTTCTTACAAAAGCAATGTAACTTACTCTTGCACGTTATCGGGTATACTTGTTTTTTTGTTTTTTTAATGAGAGATAATTAGTTTCATCTTTAGTAACACGTCTTTTGCTAAATTAGTTTATTTTTCGTAATTGACATGATTCTTTTTCTTTTGTGCAATATGTGTGCTGGGCGTGTCTTAAAGTTAACTTGACGGACTGTGAATCCGACATCGGTTCACATCTCGTTACGGCAAAATAGTGAGTGCGTTATAAGGACGACAGTATTCGATTAAAGTAGCCCAAGCGTTGGCGATTGGTGCTGTTGATTAAATGCCTTTCCTTTATGGACGGCTATGCGCAGATAGTCCTTGAATAGTGTTGAGGTGTTACAGGACATACATTGCTAAAGTAATCATTTCACGAAAGACCTGAATTCATGCACCTCATATCGTAAAATTTAAACCATGCATATTTTGGACATCACACCTAGCACATTGTTTTCATTTTCACTGTGATATTATATGAAAATACTTAGTTTTAGATAAATAATTGAACTCCAATATTAGATAACTAAATGACGTAAGCTATTTTTACCTTATTTTTAAGTTTCCGCATCATTTTTTGCTGCGTCCGTGACACCCTGTTACCTTTTCCGAATCCTTATGCACCTCCGCAACCCGGCCAGGGACTCGATGGAATCATTGACAAAATTGGGATTCTTTTGGAGAAAGCTTCAACAGGACTTTAACAATGTTCGTTTGTCAACTTCTCTTGAAATTAACCAAATTTTTAATAAAATGTTCATCTTTCACGTGAAATCTTTGAAAACCAACGTTATCTCAATTAGAATAAACAGCTACAACCACCCCGTCATGATGATAACTTTTTGTTAGCAAAGGCAAACGAAAACTGAACCGGAAGCAATAACACCTTTCGTGTTTAGTCTCAAGTGTTACCATCAGGGTGCACAGCACGCGAGAAGGGCGTGGTCAGACGGTGACGTAGGATGCTACAAGTCGCGAAACATAAGCCAAGAGCAGGCCTCCTAGTGTAATAGTCTTGCACCAGGCATGCTCAGTCTACTTTACATAGACAGATAAACAGAGTATTTACGTAAGGTTCGGAATGTGCATGTGTGGTCTTTAAAGTTGGCGGCCAGTGGATATGTAAAGTAGGCAAAAAGTAAATGAAAAAAAAGATACATAAGAAGAGCTCAAAAATTTAGGTTTTATGGCTATTTACTACGTAGATGATTCTTCAGAGGTTGACTAATCGCATCATCAATGAGTCTGATTCAATTAATTCCAGGTTAATGTCACTGTCATGTTAAATTGACGCTGCAGCATTAAGAGGGCGACGTATCCTTCTTAGTTTTGATCTAGAGGAGTATCATCGAGGGTCGAAAGTTGGAAACCTTAATGGTTCGATGGCACTCTCAATACACTTGAAGAAGACGAAACATCTATATCAACTAGGTGATTGTGTAGTAGAAGCTAAGAATGACACATCATTCTCCACACACTTGAAGAAGGTAGCAATGGAAGACGGAAGGTTTAATAGAAGAGTAATAACGAGGGTCGACTTGGTGGAAGCTGAAAAGGACAAATACTCCATCATAGAGCTTCCCGCGTCCCATCGGATCACCTTCTTCAGGGTGTTCTCTTCATATTTTGAGATATACCCAAACAGCAGGCAGGAAATACTTTTTCTTATTATACTAGAGCAAACAAAATCCGGCTATTACAAAAGTAATCAACCTTTTCAGCGAGTGAGTGAGTGTCAATAATACAGACTTTTTCAGTGGGTGAGTGCCAATAATATGGACCTGTTCAGTGAGCGAGTATCGATAATGTGGACCTGTTGAATGAGTGAGTGTCAATAATACGAAGATCCCTTTAATTTGTCAGAAAAAGATGGGCAAGACCTTATATGTCGCTGCTTGATTTTAAATCCTGGCCAATGTTGGTAACCCTAGAAGTTTAGAGTTTGTTCCTATATTGGCACTTTTGTCTCTAGAGTCCGTTGCTAAATCCTGTTTCATCTCCTGTTATTAAACGGCAAGCTGCACTTTGCTTGCCGCCCCAGCATGACCGTATATAAACACAAGTGTTCATCATAATTTCATTGACAGTCACTTTGAGGCCAGACTGTGGATCTAAGTTCCATGGTTTATATCACTTCTAAGTTCATATATTTTAGATCTTCCTTTTAAAATATATGATGTTACAGCGCCACTTAGTGGTGTAAATTTACTACATGAAACCAGTCCCAGGTGTCATGGATTAAACTAGTACGTGGTGTTTCAACGCGCTTAAGGCGATACGGCCAAGACTTTTACTGAGGACATTTGAAGTAGAGAGTTTCATCTTCATATTTCTGGTTTTTGTTATGAGAAACCAATTAACTCCAAAACAACGTTTACGGCTATTGATAAAGACGTTCGTCGTAGTATCTTCATGTTTCTGGTTTTTGTTATGAGAAACCAATTAACTCCAAAACAACGTTTACGGCTATTGATAAAGACGTTCGTCGTAGTAAAAGAAATGTTTGTTAAAAAAGCTGCACTCTATCTACCACGGGGAATCGAACCCCGGACTTTATCCTTGTAGGTCCGTAAACTTACCGTTCGAACTTAGCGAGTAATGATTTGTAACTTTCTTCTGGGCAAAAAATCAACACGTGAGGCTCAGTGATGTCAAATCTGTCTGGCAGAAAGTTTAAGACGGTTTACATTCAATAACTTAAAATTCGTTAGATGTTACTGTTCGTTGCATTTTGAAATTGGACACGCCGAATCGAAGCAGTTCATTAAAAATGAGCTTTTTTTTCTTAAAAAAAAAACACCAGTAAACTTGTAATCATTTTCGTCTAATACCATGTTTCAATAGAATATCTAATAAAAATTGGAACCACAACAAGCAACATATTGGTTATGTGTTAGTTAGTTATTGAGATACGAAGATAGCGTGACATACATAGTGTATGTTGATAGAATATACTGCCTGAAAATGAAATATTAAAGTCTATGAATCTTTTAAAACGCTGTAACTCGGTTGTTTACCGTACTCTGTGCTTACTGTTCTAACATAACTTCAATCATTTTTTTTTCATACGTACGTAGAATGATACTTTTCTTGTACAGAAGTTGAGTATGTTATATTAAAGCAATTTTGGAGCCTCATTGCTACAGTCTATTTCGCAATGTCCGGTAATATTCTATCTGACGACCATACATCTTAGTAATAGCCCTGCAGCGTAGTTTCTATTGCAGAAAAGTCCGTTGTAAGGCTGTAATGTCCAAAGCACACCAATTTTTCTAGTGTACAAGGACAACGGTTTGTTTGTACTTAAGCACAAAGCTACACAATGGGCTATCTATGCTCTGCCCACCACGGGTATCGAAACCCGGATTCTAGAGTTGTAAGTTCGCAGACATACCGCTGTACCATTGGGGGGCACAAGGACAACGGTTTACCAACTCTAGTTTTAGCAGACTGATCACACAGAAGTCCAGAAGCCCTGCATCTAGCAATTTGACCTTACGTTTTCTTACGAAATAGCACGAATATCAGTTTCTTTCTCCAGGTGCTTGAAATATGCGATGGTTGAATGGTAGGTATAACTGGAAGCCTTACCTTATTGAATCCATAGCCTAATGGGCTCGTTTCTAAAAGAAGATCCTTCTTGTTTTAAGTTGTGTACTATTGCCTGAGGCACGTGGTTGGCTTTTGCCACTGACTTGTGTTCCTGGAATCTGACCTATTGCAAGGCGCCGCACTTTGCTTACCATGGCTGGGATACGACTTCTTGCAAGTTTCCTTCTGGATGGTCCCACAACCCCAACTCGATCCATATTCCGTTGTTTTCCAATGCCACTAAGTACAAGAGATACTCCCATATTCTAAATTCTCTGATATGAACACAACTTTATGATCCGAATGTATACGAAACGCAAACTAATTTCAAAATATAGTTCTGATACATGTCGTTCCATCGCGAATTTATAAAAGGTGGTATAATCTAATTTTACTTTAAAACACGCACTGATACACACACACACACACACACACACACATATATATATATATATTAATAGTCATTTGGCGCTTATGTAAATGCTCAAAGTTAAAAATTCAGTTTTCAATTACGATTGTTTTTTTTTGTTGTTTTTTTTTACCGTGTAGCTTTGCGCGAAACCCTCTAGTCTTACACTGCTAAATTAGGAACGGCTAGCGCAGATAGCCCTCAAGGCAGCTAGTCATCACCACCCACCGGCAACTTTTGGGCTACTCTTTTACCAACGAATAGTGGGATTGACCGTCGCACTATAACGCCCCCACGGCTGAAAGGGCGAGCATGTTTGGTGTGACGGAGATTCGAAGCCACGACCCTCAGATTGCGAGTCGAGTGCCTTAATCACCTGGCCATGCCGGGCTGGGTATTGTAACAGATCTGAATTATTCTTCTGATAGAAGAAAGTTACTTACTACTTTCGACAATAAATAGTTGTATTTTCAACAACATAAGTAGAATGGAACTAATCAAATAAATTAAATAAAACTATGGATTGAACCGAAACTTGGAAAAGAATCTCTTTTCACTTAACAGCCAAGATATATAGCAAAACCAGTCATTTTCAATGACAAATAGTCCCAACAACAACAACGTTTTGTTTTGTGAAGACTGGGTAGAATGTACCGGATCAAACACTAACTGTTCTTCTGCTGTCTGTTGGCTATAAAAAGTAAAACTTAGTTTAGAAAGTAATGTTAGTAGAACAAAACACTAGAATGTGGAATAAAGTCCTTCTTTAATAAAAGTTGACGTATACATCTTTTAATCTGTATGAAACAAAACACGGTAAGACTAAATTTCATGGGAAATGTTAACTTTTTGGTTGATACCGAAACTTTATTTACCTCTTCCCACCGTTTTATTGAAAGATATGAAAGCAAGAAACCTTTGACTAAAAATATTCAACAATACACGTTAAAGATAAATGAAATATCTTTACTATAAGACTCGTCTTAAGTAGTAGAAAAAATATATAGACTTAGCCACAAGTCATATTCAAAGAAAATGTGTTTGTATGGTGAAATTATGATAGACTGAAAGTTGTATTATGAGATATCATATAAATGGTAAATATGCCGGTTAGGGACTTAGTATAGAAAGTTGTATTATGAGAAATCATAAAAAGGTAAATATTCCGGTTAAGGTTTCCCTGCAGAACATTACTAAAGGTAACTGAACTCTTGCGACACCTGAACTGGAGGGAAGGTAGTTAGCCAACAGCACCAACCAGCAAGGAGACACGAACCATGGATCCTTATATTACCACTTGGTCATTCGTGACTTGCGTATGAGAATAAGAAAATGTTACTTGTGTCGAAATATCAGTTAAATTTACTAGATTTTTAAAAAGATGTACAAATTAAAAAGTTTTTTCAAAGTTTCAAATCATACTGTACAGAAGAACGCTTTGATCTATTGTGTCAGTCTATTGTGAGAAAGGTTTGTCTAAGTTTAATATCATACAACACAGAACGTTTTGATCTATTGTATTAGTCTATTGTGAGAAAAGTTTGTCTAAGTTTGATATCATACAACACAGAACGTTTTGGTTTAGTATTTCAGTCTGTTGTGAGAAAAGTTCTGGTTTTTCATATAGAATTTATTAATTATGAGCTACACATTTGTTTCTGTATTACTAGACGTTAGAATGTTTAGTATACTTTATATTTTCGACTTACTACGTAAACGACCATGTGCTTCAAATTTAATTTCGAAACTCTTACATAATAGGTCTAATTTACAGAAGATGTGATGTAATAAATTTTAATCTCGATATTTCGTGTAAAGTATTATAGATTAAATTAGACGTCAGGAGACTACAAAATGTTGAGTGAAGACTATCATTTTGTATTATGTTATATAGTACTAAAGTCCATTGTTCAACTAAGACGGGCACCTAACATCAACAAGATGACGTGTATGTGGGTCCAGGAAGAAATTCATCAAAAGATCACCCGGTTCCTCAAATGTTTCTCATATTTGAACACACCGGGTCATACGGGCACCACACTTAACTATAAGCCCATTATTACATTTTTTTGGATGATTATGTAACGAAAATTATGAGAAAGCAGCCCTTATAATCTATCTTCCGTGCCATGTCTTATTGGATGAAAAGCTTTCTGCCTTGATACTAAAACTGATTGGTTGTTTAAAAACCGCTGTGAACCAATAACATTCTGTTTAGTTTCGTGTATGTTAAGAAGCACAAGCTACGATCGGACTATTGTATATAAGGTTTAGTGCTGGATACATTTACATCCTTGATATTAAACTTTTAAGACGACAAGTCTCAGCTATTTAGTGACAACCTCGATGATGTTTAATATGTTACTCGTGACAGGAAACATGAATGCATTTTACATAATCTTAATTTGCTTCTTGCTCTTCGAAACCATCAGAACTTTTAACTCAAACACGACGACTTGGCCACAAGATGAGACTAATTCAATCATCACGACCTGGCCACAAGATGAGACTAACCCAAACACGACGTCTTGGCCACAAGATGAAACTGGAGGGATCTTGCTGACATTAGTACTTCCAGATTTTGTCACACTTAAACCAGTTGCTGACGTCGGGGTGAGTATAGCTCTACAAAATTCAGTAAGGACTTACAGGTCAATATAGGTTTACAAAACTCAGTAAGGACTTACAGGTGAGTATAGGTATACATAACTTAGTAAGGACTTACAGGTCAGTATAGGTTTACAAAACTCAGTAAGGACTTACAGGTGAGTATAGGTATACAAAACTCAGTAAACTGACCTGTAAGTCCATAGGTTTACATACAGAAGTACAGATTGGGAGATTAAAGTGAATATAAAATTGATAAATTTAATTTCAGTATTGTCAATAAAGACAATTAAGAGATATAACGCAAGCCAGAGGTTAACATTTACTGGTTGGTTAAAAATCTTCACATTTGTGCTGTAGCTCAGAATTTGTGAGTCTGCCGTTAGATGTCTCACCAATTTTATAATAATAATAACTAATATATTCTTTAGTTTTGGGAACACATTATTGAACTTCATGATCCACCGCTAATATTAGCTCTAGCATCCATGATCCACCACTAATAGTAACTCTAGCAACAAGCAAGAAGAAAAATCTGTTGAATCCCGGACGTCTACTCTGAACCAATAAGGTCGAATTGCTGGATTTTTACTGCACTCAGTAGTCTTAGATATACTGACATCAGGACAAACTACTGAAAAAGCGAAAAGTGAGGCGAGTCACTTAAATTGAACTTTGTTTCACGTACCTTCAAAGTGAAACTTCTTTGTGTAGTTAAGAAACATAAACGTTAATTTTCTTTAAGGAGACAAGAAAGATCCACCAAGTCCATTTAAAAACATATAAGTACAGAGTAATTTCTTTTCAAGAGACATAAATACACCATACGTTTCTTATAAGAGATAAAACAAGTGTTAAGTTTCTTTTAAGAGATATGTAAGTATGTGTTAAGTTTCTTGTAAATGATATAAATATACATTAAATATATTTTCAGCGATGTAAGTAATCATTAAGTTGATTTTAAGATATATACATATATTTTAATGTCTTTTAAAAGATATAACTACACATTAACTCTCTTTTAACAAAGCTAAATAAGAATAAAGTTTGTTTTAAGATATATAAGGTTAAGGTTATTTTAAAGATTATAAATAGTAGTAGCAACAAAAGGTTGGTCCTCACGGAAATTAGTCATCTTCATCCAACTCGCCAACAAAACAAATTAAAGATTATAAACAGAAGTTCAAATGTGTATCAGCAACAAAAGGTTGGTCCTTACTGAAATTAGTCATCTTCCTCCAACTCGTCAATAAAACAAATTAAAGATTATAGACAGAAGGTCAAATGAGTAGTAGCAACAAAAGGTTGGTCCTTGCGGAAACTAGTCATCTTCCTCCAACTCGTCAATAAAACAAATTAAAGATTATAAACAGAAGTTCAAATGAGTGATAGATCTAAATTTATTCTTATTATTTAGTATTCACCTTACCCAACTAGCTAGCACGGTAAGTTAATAACTGCGTTTCAGATACTAAAATCAAAGTATATGTTACCTACACGAAGTGGGGAAATAGAACTCTGCTACCAGAAAAAACTTCGGTTGTGATGGTACGCCCTTGCGCCTTTTTAGCATCTTTGGAGTACCCATTAATTATTTTGGCTGCGCATGCGTACCTGTATGCCAATTATGTAAACCCCTGAATTTATAAACACAAGATAAGTTTCTTTTAAAAGCCATAAATAGGCTCGTTTAATAATTACTTAATTATATAATAAATACTTAAATATTTCTTATATTCTGAAAACAATTCTTCTTTATTAATTATTGTCACAATTGCTTGTTTGAAGATTCTTAACAAATGTATTTCATATACTAGATGGTCCATGAATCCAGTGTGTGTGTGTATTTCATAGCAAAGCCACATCGGGCTATCTGCTGTGTCCACCGAGGGGAATCGAACGCCTGTATCAGTGTTGTAAATTCATAGACTTAACGCTGTCCCACCGGGGGACAGCCAACAGTGGTCTCTGGAACCTTACCATCAATATCTCAATCTAAAACAAGAGTGGCCATAAGAGTCTCTGGAATCGTAAGAATATTGTGACAACTTAAAACAAGAGTGGCCAACAAAGGTCTATGGAATCGTAACAATAATGTTTGTTTGTTTGTTTGTTTTTTGAATTTCGCGCAAAGCTACACGAGGGCTATCTGCGCTAGCCGTCCCTAATTTAGCAGTGTAAGACTAGAGGGAAGGCAGCTAGTCCCACCGCCAACTCTTGGGCTACTCTTTTACCAACGAATAGTGGGATTGACCGTCACATTATAACGCCCCCACGGCTGAAAGGGCGAGCATGTTTGGTGGGACGGGGATTCGAACCCGCGACCCTCAGATTGCGAGTCGAGAGCCTTAACCACCTGGCCATGCCGGGCCCTTTCAATAACGAACGATTTACTGTACACAGTATTCAAAATGAGATCGTTTCCGTTTTAAAAATACAATAATATATATATATATATATATTA
>NW_013667920.1:164594-165682 GCF_000517525.1 Limulus polyphemus
ACAATATATATATATATATATATATTAATGAAATCTCTGTGCTCTAGTTTCAGCAAATAAAATAATTACATGGTACTCTCCAACAAGAAATAACTTATAGTTTATTCCTTGTTATTAATGGACTGTGTTATTTGTTTGTTTGTAATTAAGTACAAAGCTATACAATGGGCTGTTTGTGCTCTGCCCACCACGGGTATCGAAACCCGGCTTCTAGTGTTGTAAGTCTGCAGACAAATATTAATGGACTATACTTGTTTTTAGATCTTACGAAAAAACTCCCTAGCACTGTTAGTTGTTGTTGTTTTTTACATGATTTGTATATAAAACCAACTACTGTATGTTAATTGTTTTTTTTACATGATTTGTCGATAACCGACTACTGTATGTTAGTTGTTGTTGTTATTTACATTATCTGTCGCTATAACCGAATACTGTATGTTAGTTGTTGTTGTTTTTTACATTATCTGTCGATATAACCGACTACTGTATGCTAGTTGTTGTTGTTTTACATGATATGTCGATATAACCGACTACTGTCTGTTAGTTGTTGTTTTTTACATGATTTGTCGATAACCGACTACTGTATGTTAGTTGTTGTTGATTTACATGATATGTCGATATAACCGACTACTGTCTGTTAATTGGTTCTTTCACACCACCATTTGTTATTTTGATTATAATGCTTTACCATTTTTGTATCGAATGGTGATGAAATATCGGTAACGAAGGTTTTCAGTCTTTATAAAGTCTTTCAAAGTAATATTTTAGATTTAATCTAGGATGTCTTCAAAGTAATATTTTAGATTTAATCTAGGATGTCTTCAAAGTAATATTTTAGATTTAACCTAGGATGTCTTCAAAGTAACATTTCAGATTTAATCTAGGATGTCTTCAAAGTAATATTTGAGATTCACTCTAGGATATCTTCAAAGTAATATTTCAGATTTAATCTAGGATGTCTTCAAAGTAATATTTGAAATTTAATCTAGGATGTCTTCAAAGAAATATTTCAGATTTAATCTAGGATGTCTTCAAAGAAATATTTCAGATTTAATCTAGGATGTCTTCAAAGAAATATTTCAGATCTA
>NW_013667920.1:166639-171999 GCF_000517525.1 Limulus polyphemus
CGCCAACTCTTGGCTTTTACCAACGAATAGTGGGATTGACCATAACATTATAACGTCCCCACGGCTGAAAGGGCGAGCATGTTTGGTGCAATGAGGATTCGAACCCGCGACCCACAGATTGTGAGTCGAGCTCCCTAACCATCGGGTCATGTCGGGCCTCCCCTGTTTTATCAACACTTTTTTTTTCTATTTGGGGTCGTTTAAAGAGATTTAGGTCTGATTTATGTGACTTGTTATAAAAACATGAAATTCTTACACAAAACTCCCTAGTAATTCGAATTAATTATAAAAATAATATTCATTTGATGAAAAAATTTAAGTAGGCTTCCATTCAAGTTTTCGTTTCGACCTGATTTTCTAGTTACCAATCGTAGAACTGTTTTGCAAATTTAAAAGAAAAATAATATTATCTTGAAATTATATTATTTTCCATGATAATCTAATATTTTCTTATAATGCTAGGAGGCGGCTTGAATGGGTAATGAAGAAAAACTGTCATCATCAGGTACAAAGTCTTGTCGAAACGTTGTACATTTGCTGTTATGTTAAACTTATATTAAAGTTTTTCTTCATTACCCATTCAAGCCGTCTCCAAGCATTATTAGTCTCAAAGCGGTTTCCTCGTCATCGAATTTAATATTTTCTTATGTTTTGCCAGTATTAAAATATTTTGAAGTTATAAAAATGACGATAGATATCACTACACAATGTTGTATATTTGAAGTAACAGAAAGTTGAGGTAATTATATTATATGTTAATAACTACACGGTTCGCTATCCACCAGGCCTCGATCGGCATTATAGTACAAAAATAAATAAATAAATAAAATTATATATATATATACACGTATATATATAAAAAACGGTTTGATAAGGAAATGATAGTGTAGTGTAGAGGGCGTTCACCAAAAAAAAGTATTTTTTTTAAGTCGTTCACAGTTAAGTTAACTTTTAAATATAATGATCACATCATCACAATGTTTTTCATTCATTGTCTCTGTGAACGAACTTGAAATAAGGTTATTGTCCCATAAATACGAACTTCCCTTTTGTTTATATGTTGTAAGGTAGTATAAGCCATAACGTTCGAAAATGCCGAAACGGGGTTAGTTTAGCCCTCTGACTGATATCTCTTAATATACCATTATACCACAATAATCGAAACTTTGTTTATTTCCTTTACCTTCTACATATCTATCAATCACCTTGTTTGTTTTCTTCGAACATTTTTGTAATTTACTTAAAACGTTGTTGGGGGAAAAAGACATTGACAGACAAAGATAGTGAATGCAACGCGACTCTTTTCCCGGTTGGACAGGAGTGATAGATTACGTATCAGTTAAATCTGAGGGATAGTTAGGTTTGGTTACAGAACTATTCGTTACAATCTTACAATGTAACTGGCACTCTAACTTAAGATAAGACGCGAGAGCACAACGGACTTACAACGGGTTTCGATACCCGTGGTCGGTAGAGCACAGATATCTCTTTGTGTAGCTTAACTTCCAACAAAGAAGACGCGGGAGCGGTGCTTTTCAGAATCTTCCTTCAAACGAGAACGTGGTGCACAGAAGCACAAAATGTTTGTTTGTTTGTTTTTGAATTTCGCTTAGAGCTACACGAGGGCTATCTGCGCTAGCCGTCCCTATTTTAGCAGTGTAAGGCTAGAGGGAAGGCATCTAGTCGTCACCACCCGCCGCCAACTCTTGGGCTACACTTTTACCAACGAATAGTGGGATTGACCATAACATTATAACGCTCCCACGGCTGAAAGGGCGAGCATGTTTGGTGGGACGGAGGATTCGAGCCCTCGACCTTCAGATTGCGAGTCGAGCGCCCTAACCACCTGGCCATGCCGGGCCGCACAAAATGTAAAACTTGCATATAAATTGTATTCAACATTTATTTACTGATAACTACGCTAATATAAGGATTTTTTCTGACGTAGTTAGATACATTTTTTCTTATATATCCGTAATAAGTTAACTTCAAAGCAGATATGCCGGTTAGATTGCGACCATCTTAGTCAATTTTGCACAGAGGATTATGGGTAATCTGAGATATCGTTCCATTTTTTTTATTTTATTTTGATATCTCTTCATTATTTTATATGAAATATATATATATATATATCATTTTATATAGTTTATTCCGTGATTTTTTTATTACTCGATATTTGCCACCAGAAGTCTCTGAGATTTGTATTGCTGACACTATACAATTATTTATCTGACAGTTATGTTGAAATACTCCGTTATACTTCAAAAAATAAAGTAATATTTTACTTTATTTGGACCCGAAAGTTCAGCGTAACCACTGGCTCACACTATTATCTAAATCTTTCGAGCTTTGAAGTTTCACCAAATTTTACATTTACTGCACTAAATCAGTAAATAATCACTTCTTTAGTATACCCATATATGAAACCTGTCTAGCCAGATGGCTGCTAAAATATAACGCAATATTTTAGCATCTGTATCTACTTATCTGTCAGGGTGTTGTTGTTTTTTTCTTGAAAACTACACAATCGGCTATCTACATTCTCTCCAAGGCGGGGAATCGAACCCCAGATTTTACCGTTGTAAGTTCGTAAACTTATCGCCGTCCCGCCGTGGGACCAATTAGAAGTAAGAATAATACTTCTCTCACCGTATCACTAGGAAACGTTGTTTTAAACATATAAGACCTTGTTTTAGACGTTTTATAGAAAGACGTAAATTATGATGACAGTATCGACAGAAAAGCTGTAAAATACAATTCATTGTTATCACTATACATATATATATACGTTTAAGCCGTCATGAAATATAACCTTATTTGAATATTCATCTTCCTGTATAAGTTTGTTTGTTTGAAGTTAATCACAAAGCTACACCATGAGCTATCTGTGCTCTGCCCACCACGGGTATCAAAACCCGGTTTCTAGCGCCGTAAGTCCGCAGACATATCGCTGTGCCACTGGGGGGCGCCTGTATAAGTAATAGAAAACTTATAACACTTCGTCAGAGAATTTAAAACATTTTTTAGAGCTAGTAAAACCTAGTTGATACTTACAGTTACTGCTGCCCCCAGCGGTAAGTCTGCTGGATTACAACGCTAAAATGGGCAGAGTGGAGATAGCCCACTGTATAGCTTTGGGCTTAACAACCAACAAACCACTGTTTCTCAGTGATTGTTGAATTTCTCCTTTTCTGAAATTGGAAACTTGAATATCAAAGTTAATTATACTCAACTTTCGCGGGTTCGAATCCCCGTCACTCCAAACATTCTCGCCCTTTCAGCCGTAGAGGCGTTATAAATGTGGCGGTCAATCCTACTCTTAATTGGTAAAAGAGTAGCCCAAGAGTTGGCGGTGGGTGGTGATGACTAGCTGTCTTCCCTCTAGTTTTTCACTGCTAAATTAGGGACCGCTAGCGCAGATAACCCTCGTGTAGCTTTGCGCGAAATTTAAACAAACAAATTATCTCCCCTCTAGTAGTTCGACTGGCTTAAGACACTAAAATCGGGTTTCGATACCGACGTGATAATTTATTTTGTAGCTTAACAACAGCAAGCATTTTTTGTCGTCTATGAACTTTTTAAAACCTTTCAATTGTTTTCAGGATAACTTAAATACCAGTAAGCTCAGTTTTTACGTAACGTATTAGTACTTATTTACTACAATATTACTTCCAAATATTAAATTTTTATAAAACTCCAGTTAGAAAAAAAAAAGAGATCAAACTCTAGCGTTTTCTATAGGTGGACCCGTATTTTTTTCTTCTTCTTCAAGGTTGAAGAAGACAGGTTCAATTGTCGAAAGCGCTAGGGTTTTGTTAGTTTTTTTTTTAAAGTGTGAATTAACAAATGTTCTCCATTCTAAGTTCGTTTGTTTTTTTCTATTTCATTTTTATTTTTTACTAAACGAATTCATTTTTATTTTGCTCACGGGATCTAATTTTACTATTGCACAACTTTTTATTGGTATGATTCGGCGTTTGATGTTAATATAAAACCTTGTAAGTTTCTGTTGAATACGTATCCAATTCTCTTTTTAGATTTAACATGTTAAAATTTTTCCAAACATTTCCTAAGTTCACTTTCGTTTGAAAAAATAAATAAATAAAACTTTGGCAGAACCATCTATCTCACATTTCCCCATTTTTCCCTTCGCTAGACTTCCTTATTATAACTTATTCCTCAGTGTGAAAATAGGAGCTTGCTCTTAGGCACGCGCTGAAAGTCTTGTCTTGTACGCCTTCTAAACCTGGGATCTTCGGGCACGCCCTTAATAAATAATCCACCAGACCGACAATCTGAACTGCACCTTGTTCAGCACGACCCTCCCCAGTTGTTCAGCAGTAAGTCTGAAGTCTAAAAACTGGGTTTCGATACCCCCATTTAGTATTTTTGTGTTTAGTAACAAACAAAGATATCGTAGATACTCGAACTTTATTATTAATTTCTGTTAAACAGGAACAACTTAAACATTTTGATAATTTTAAGGAATAACGATGAACAAGTAACTTAAAAGACATATTTTCTAGACGATTACAGAACCATTTAAGATGGAGTTTCTAACCTGTCAGGAAAGTTGAAGACAAAGATTTACTCGCTAGGGGGATAAATTTACTCGCAAGCCTATTACTCTTATGAAGGAAGTTGGTCAGTTAGATTAATAAAAGTTTATTCTTATAATGGACAAAACGATACATATTTTTATAATCTTCTGTCATATAGAAAAGAAATAAGAAATGAAATACGTGATCATTCAATTCGAACGTCAGTGCGATACTGATTTACGGCAGCTATAACCTCCATAATGGCTGCGTTTTGGTTACTAGGACAACGGATAATGTTTTCGAAGAGTTTATAACGAATAAAGTAAATTATAGTACTTTTGTCATTTCGATTTAAAAAAAAGTATGGCGAGCATCTAGTAGCTAAACGAAGAATGAAAATTCTGTCCTTTTAATTTTCGTGTTTAAGGGGTTGAATAAGAAATTACTGCGTAAAAGACACTACAGACACATACATACAAGTAACTAATGGATTATGTAAGTTGTTTTATAACAAAGAAAAAAGGCTCATCGTCTTAATAGCCTTAAAGTAAATAGTTTAGATTGTTAAAGGAGTAGTTGATTCTCCATAGGAAACCTTGAATGTCTAATGCCTCTAAGTAATAGCTGATAACAAGGATAGATAAAAAAAATCAGTTACCCTTGATGGCTCTAAAAATGTTGCCTGGTCCGGGTGTGACCTAGAAGTTAGCGTGCACGGACTTTAAGTCCGAGGATTCCAAGGATAGATAAAAAAAATCAGTTACCCTTGATGGCTCTAAAAATGTTGCCTGGTCCGGGTGTGACCTAGAAGTTAGCGTG
>NW_013667920.1:172804-174588 GCF_000517525.1 Limulus polyphemus
CGTTAAAGTTTCGTCGGAACGAAGTTACGGAAAAATCAATTAACAAACGGAGACGTAACAGTACTAATCGCAGTATTCATACCACTTTGAAAAAAATTACAAAAAGTGAGTATTTTCTTAAAAAAAGGATTTTCTAGGAAGTACTGCTCAGGAAAAAAAAATGTTCGGATTTTGCTCTTTAGTCATACGTAATTTATTGCATCAAAATGATTCAATGTACAGAGCTCAAAATCTTCAAACATTCTACTGATATAAACTGTAATGTTTTTATACTTTAAAAGTGCTACCGTTTATTGAAAGAAATATACTTTTTAAGAACTCCAGTTTCTCAGTACTATGTTTAAAGTTTACACCAATAAAGATATAATCAAACCCTCACGTAGAGTTCTAGAGAAAGTAGTGTTCTTGTTGTGAGGAGAGTACTTTTATTTAAATAGTTGTGTCACATACCACAGTTATTTAGGAGAGTACTTTTATTTAAATAGTTGTGTCACATACCACAGTTATTTTTCTAATTGTCTGACTCTTTAATACCCAAAGTGTTAGATTTTTTATCGATTCATTTTGTTGTACCATTAATAAAATGGCACAGGAGTTTCGGTTACATACATAGATACTGACATACACCCATTATAGTAAGATGTCGCACATCATTTTAGGTACAGTTGTTATCTGAAGTTAAGCTGTAAATAAATTTTTTTTAGATTAGATTTTTATACATTTTCTATTAAAAAATTGGAAGTGGCCATTAAATTATAAAAAAATAAATGTATGTTGGTGAATATGTACATATGCGATTCTTTTGTTGTCTTTACATATAATAATATATACAAATGTTTGTTTGTTTGGTTTTGAACTTCGCGCAAAGTTACACGAGGGCTATCTGTGGTAGCCGTCCCTAATTTAGCAGTGTAAGACTAGAGGGAAGGCAGCTAGTCATCACCACCCACCGCCAACTCTTGGGTTACTCTTTTAACAATTAAGAGTGGGATTAACCGACACATTATAACGCCCCCACGGCTGAAAGGGCGAGCGTGTTCGGTGGGACGGGGATTCGAACTCGCGAATATCAGATTGCGAGTCAAGCGCCCTAACCACCTGGCCATGCCGGGCCTTGGTGATTAAGGGAACATCGGGAAGTGAAAATAAGTTTTATTTTTATAAATTATTGCTACATCGTCACGCCCCCCCCCCATCCCCGGTGCTATGTTTAAAGGTTTATATCGCTAAAAATCAGTTTTCGATAGCTACGTCGGGCAGAGGACGAAGAGTCTTTTGTGTGGGTTTGTGTTTCACACTAAACAAAAATCTGTAACACCATTCGCCAACGCCTTCATGCCTACTCCTACCGAATAGCAGGATTGACTGTCACAATTTTAATGGCATCACGGATAAAAGCGCAAGCGAATTTAGTGGCATGTCACGACTCGAGATTTGGGCCTTTCGATCTGCAGCCCTGGCACGCTAACTACTAAGTTACGCTCGGCCTAAGCGTGATGGGAAATTAAACATTTGTTACTGTTCAACTGTCTGTGTATTATCATTTTAAGCAATTACGAAACAATCACATTTTCAGAAAGCGAGATCGATAATTGATATTCCAGAACATTAAAATAGGAATATTAATACATATATATATACGCTTCTCCCACTGTTTATTGTTTCTTTTATTTCTGTATCTACATTAAAAGATTGTTTGTCGAGAGAACGAGAGAAACTCAAATTAAGAACAAATATTTGAATTTTCGTGACTAGTTAAAATTTGAAAAAAAAAAAACCATAAA
>NW_013667920.1:175553-184159 GCF_000517525.1 Limulus polyphemus
CATAAATTAATATAAAAAAAGAAAACAGTACTGTATTTAAGATACATATAAAAATATACAATAAAAACTATATATATAGATATAATTAAATATGAATAATGCTGTGTTAAAGCAGTCCTTTGCTTAATGATGCAAATATTTAGTGGTATACATGAGTGTCCGCAGGAAGGGGCAAGGGGGAGGATTTGCCCCCTCACATTCCACAAAAAACTGCACGCATTATGATGTAAACGTAGCATCGTAGTTAAACTAAGTATTTTTAGTAATTTGTATTGAAACTGGCATTATGATGTAAACGTAGCATCGTAGTTAAACTAAGTATTTTTAGTAATTTGTATTGAAACTGGCATTATGATGTAAACGTAGCATCGTAGTTAAACTAAGTATTTTTAGTAATTTGTATTGAAACTGGCATTATGATGTAAACGTAGCATCGTAGTTAAACTAAGTATTTTTAGTAATTTGTATTGAAATTGTAAATTCATGTTAGCGTTTAAGCACACGTATCACATATTTTTTAGTCTGTTGACGTACACTGAAAAAAACTGATCCCCTACATACATGTGAAGGACACAGTGTATTGTCAGCAGTTTAAGTAACAGAAGAATTTGTAAAGAGGTCCTAACTGATGGAGACACATGTCAAAGACATCTAGACGTGTTTACTATGTCGATGGTAGACGAACGGCTAGAAATTGGTCAAATAAAAAGAAATATATAGTTCAAACTGAATAGGGACAGAGATATTGAAATTAAAGAATAGGTTGAACGATCGCCAAGTTTTGTTATATCCTTATTTAAAGAAGGATGACAGATCGTACAGCTTACAACCAAGCTGTTAATTTATAAATTGGTCAAACACAACAAGTCTGCAGAATTGTTACAAGCCTCACAAAGCGTGAGTAGCAGGATTTGGACTCGTGTTCAGACCACTAATACAGTTAGGACAAGGTATACTATTGTAAACAACCCATTAAGATGACTGCTATTTGAAAAGATGTGCTCGAAGCAACTGCCAGACTTTAGCTCTTCAGTTGAATCAACATTTCCGATCAGCAAACGGCCAGAAATAAGTTTCATAATGGTTGTCCTTGATGCCAGATGACCAAAGATGAGCCCTTTATCTCATCGGCAAAAAATCAGCTCGTTTTCAGTAGTGGCCAAACCATCTGGACTGGCCAGTGACATGTGAATAAGTGTCATATTCACGACTAGCATTACAGTCAACTATCAGACGTATACACGTTTGTAGAATGCCTGGGATCAAGTTCATTCCAAATGTCATGGAATACACAAACACGCATGTGCATACTGACATGGACCGGGATCAGTACTGATTTTCACATTGACCTTTATGTACTACGATACGGCACTATGGATGCCACACATTATAGGGATGGAATCGTACGACTCCTGATGTTGCCACTTGCAGGCGCTGTTTATCAAAACCTTTTTTTTTTTCTCCACTGGATGTTAACAGACACCTTCACCGTTCTCATATTTCCTTTTTTTCTCCAGTGGATGTTAACACACACCTTCACCGTTCTCAGGTTTCCTTTTTTGCTCCAGTGGATGTTAACACACACCTTCACCGTTCTCAGGTTTCCTTTTTTTCTCCAGTGGATGTTAACACACACCTTCACCGTTCTCAGGTTTCCTTTTTTTCTCCACTGGATGTTAACAGACACCTTCACCGTTCTCAGGTTTCCGTTTTTTCTCCAGTGGATGTTAACACACACCTTCACCCTTCTCAGGTTTCCTTTTTTTCTCCAGTGGATGTTAACACACACCTTCACCGTTCTCAGGTTTCCTTTTTTCTCCACTGGATGTTAACAGACACCTTCACCGTTCTCAGGTTTCCTTTCTTTCTCCAGTGGATGTTAACACACACCTTCACCGTTCTCAGGTTCTTGGAGGAAGAGTGTATCGAACGAATTAAGTAACCAGCACGCTCACCGATCTTGAACTTGACTGAGCACAAGTAAAATGCTATAGGAAGACGCTTGATATCAAGTGATTCGCCTCCAAGCAGTGTTGATTAACTAGAAGCAGCATGTTACCCACCAACTCACTGATTAACTCATTTGAAAGTTTGCCATATCGATGTGCGACTCACATCAGTGTCTTATTAATCAAAGTTTCCTGATAAATTACTAGGTTTCAAAGTCTTTTGTACCAAATGAAAATTCGTTTGCGTGAAATCCCATAGTTGACACATTTGATCAAAAGACTGGTTATCTGACATTGGTGTTGCATACACGTGAACTCAGTAATGTCTGTTATATTATTTAATAACAGTTGTTGTTTCTTGTTATAGCTAGAATATAGAAAACTCTGACTATCCAGTAATTATTTTGAGCAGTGTATTTAACACACACTTTATATTCAACATATAGAACTAAAACAAAACCTTTACACAACAATAACAAAATAGCGATTAAGATCAACATATAGAACTACAACAAAACCTTTACATAACAATAACAAAATAGCAATTAAGATCAACATATAGAACTACAACAAAACCTTTACACAACAATAACAAAATAGCGATTAAGATCAACATATAGAACTACAACAAAACCTTTACACAACAATAACAAAATAGCGATTAAGATCAACATATAGAACTACAACAAAACCTTTACACAACAATAACAAAATAGCAATTAAGATCAACATATAGAACTACAACAAAACCTTTACACAACAATAACAAAATAACGATTAAGAAAGAAAGTTCGGATTATCTGGTATTCAAAGACAATTATCAAAATGATAGGGAGATAAGAAGACGAAGAAAATAAAGTTAAGGAAAAGTGTTTATGCACAACATAAATGTATAGATACAAACTAAATGGTCAAGAAACATACATTTTCTACAAGTATAAACGTTAGATGCAGAAAAAGTTTCTTTCCCAAATACGTCTCTCAATTAAAAAAAAGGGTTAAGTTAGGAGATTATGGTCGAAAACCTCGAGGCAATGTAGTTTTGAAATTATAAGTTTGGTTTGTTTTGTTTTGAATTTCGCGCAAGGCTACACGAGTGCTATCTGCGCTAGCCGTCCCTAATTTAGCAGTGTAAGACTAGAGGGAAGGCCGTGGGGGCGTTATAATGTGACGGTCAATCCCAATATTCGTTGGTAAAAGAGTAGCCCAAGAGTTGGCGGCGGGTGGTGATGACTAGCTGCCTTCCCTCTAATCTTACATTGCTAAATTAGGGACGGCTAACGCAGATAGCCTTCGTGTAGCTTTGCGCGAAATTCAAAACAAACAAATTTTATAATCTTACTCGTGGTAAAAGTTTCCCAAACTTAAACAATAACAGTTTTATGGACCCTTAGAAAACGATATATCAAAATCTGTTTGTTTGTTTTTATGTTAACGTTAGTGTTGTCTTCTTTTATCTGGCCAAATTAGTTTTAGTGTAAATTTGTTTGGAGTATATTTTCTCCCAATAAGTGAAATATACGGCGATCGCCATGAGGTCGTGTACATTATACAGGACGTAAACATAATGTAGTAGCATAGAGAAGATGAGAAACACCGGCTGTCAGAGTTTGTTTTTAACTAAAAAATGTCAGGATTATTGCAATTACAGCAGAAAAACAAATTGAGCAATAATACGTGTTGCTTGTAACACAGCATGTGACAGAGTTTGTGATGAAAGAGGTTTGTCTCTCAGTGGATTAATGATAAATCTTTCTTCTACAGTTATCAACATGATGAAGTAAGTAGCCTACTCAATCAACCATTCATTCTAACACACACACACACACACACACAGAGTTGCTGGACTAAATCGATCCGGAAACTTGACAAATACGTTATAACTGAGCATACAGTTGAATAGGGATTAACCTGTAGTTATATGTTAAATTGATTTCCTAAAATTAGAATACAGCTACGTATATATATATATATATATATATATATTGCTCTTTAACAGATAACAAACTAATTCCTGAGCATGACGTTATTGCTTATAATAAACTTAAGTCGGTTTCTTTTTGAAAGTTGACTACATCAACATAGGGGAATTTGCTGTAAGTTTGAACCTTCGCTAATTAATTGAACTCTCTTTTAGGACCCAAGCTGCTCTCGTGAACTTGTTAAGTCTCTTTTGTATAGTTCAAAGTATCGTTTGTTATGAAAAGGACGGAAAATTATATCGTGGTTATATATATATAAGATAGAAACATAAACAGATAACAGGTTCAGTTTCGATTGAAACAGTAACGACAACTGGACTTGTAAGCACTGTTGATACGTGAAATTGTAGGTGCTGTTGACATGTGAATTTACAAGTGCACTGTTGACACCTGATTTTGTAAATACATTGTTAACACGTAAAATCGTAAGAGTACTCTTGACAAGTGAACTTGTAGGTGCTGTTGGCACGTGAAGCTGTAGATGCACCTTTGATACGTAAACTTTTATGTGCACTGTTTTCAAGCTTTAGCAGTGAACAAGGCCAAGAAAGTTATATTATAGTTGAATTAATGGATAGTACTTCAGATTATTGAAGGAAGGTAGTATAATACCTCAGATTGTTGAAGGAACGTAGGATAATACCTCAGATCGTTGGAGAAACGTAGGATAATACCTCAGAATGTTGAAGGAACGTAGGATAATACCTCAGAATGTGGAAGGAACGTAGTATAATACCTCAGATCGTTGGAGGAACGTAGGATAATACCTCAGAATGTTGAAGGAACGTAGGATAATACCTCAGAATGTGGAAGGAACGTAGTATAGTATCTCAGATCATTAACGGAACGTAGGATATTACCGCAGATCGTTGAAGGAACGTTGGATGATACCTCAGATCGTTGAAGGAAGGTAACTGATGTGAAACTAATGAATAATACCCATATCTCTGAAGGAAGGTAAAAGATGTGCGCATGCGCCCTTTGATGTAATATTTGTTATTAGATAACCGATGAAGTCACGTAACTTTCACTTTCAGAACAGCACGGTAACAGCTTCTCGGTTTGTTTGTTTGTTTGTTTTTGAATTTCACGCAAAGCTACACGAGGGCTATCTGCCCTAGCCGTCCCTAATTTAGCAGTGTAAGACTAGAAGGAAGGCAGCTAGTCATCACCACCCACCGGCAACTCTTGGGCTACTCTTTTACCAACGAATAGTGGGATTCACCGTCACATTATAACGCCCTCACGGCTGAAAGGGCGAGCATGTTTGGTGTGAGAGGGATTCGAACCCGTGACCCTCAGACCCATGCCGGGCCCAGCTTCTCGGACAAATGCTTATACAGTTGTGGCTACTGAGGGTGTCACGGAGCATCTCGTATTGCCGTAAACTTTTAACATATATGATAACTCGCTCACCGAATACATATTAACTGACGTAGTTGTGTCAAGAAACGAGCAGATTGTTTAATATATTATCAAACAAAAATGGAGTGAGGATGAATTATTTTAATAAGGACATCACATGAAATATGATCTGAGACGTAGAGGGCTAATGTGTTCTTTGATTGGTCGAACCCTCTGTTGTTTCGTCGTTTGAAGTCTCATCAGCACAGTTTGGGGCAGCAAACCAAAGAAATACAGTAAGGCCTCTTAGAAGTTTTTTCTCAGAGTTTTTAAGTAGAAAAATATTCCACACATACCACCATCTAGCAGACTTTTTCTTGAGTTTTTAAGCAGAAAAATATTCCACACATCCCACCATTTAGCAGAATTTTTTCTTGAGTTTTTAAGCAGAAAAATATTCCATACATACCACCATTTAGCAGAATTTTTTTCTTGAGTTTTTAAGCAGAAAAATATTCCACACATACCACCATCTAGCAGAATTTTTTTCTTGAGTTTCTAAGAAGAAAAATATTCCACACATACCACCATCTAGCAGAATTTTTTTCTTGAGTTTTTAAGCAGAAAAATATTCCATACATACCACCATTTAGCAGAATTTTTTTCTTGAGTTTTTAAGTAGAAAAATATTCCACACATACCACCATCTAGCAGAATTTTTTCTTGAGTTTTTAAGCAGAAAAATATTCCATACATACCACCATTTAGCAGAATTTTTTCTTGATTTTTTAAGCAGACAAATATTTCGTACATACCACCATTCTAAGAGGCTTAATTGTATTTCTTTGGTTTGGTGACTCAAACTGTGATGATGAGCCTTGAAAAGGCGAAACTGCAGTTCACAGCAGAGGGTGTGGCAACTCAAAGAATATATTAAGCTTCTACGTCACGGATTATGTTTCAATTTCACCTCAGTGAAAAAAAAAAACAATAAACAAAACGACTTTGATATCATTATTAAACAATTTGTCTACTGTGTAATACGTAATAATTAAATTTGGCGAAACGTCAGATATTATTCAAACACCTAAATTGATTTAGGGTAGAACATAGTGAATTTCAAATAACTTAAAAAATCCACAAATATCATGCGTATTGTTTTAGTTTATGTTGAAATAAGCTGAATTATAGTAAAGTAATAAAATAAATCAAATCGAATATTTAAAACAAGAACAATGAAAGACGGAAAGAGCATTTAAATTAACGGAAATTGTGAATATCTGTTGCAAAATAACAAAGTCAAAATAGAAAAATATTTTGAATAATACGCATTTGAAAACAAATGATTAATATTAAATTATGAAAAAAATAAAAATAAAAACGACATGAGTTTTAAAGTTAAGATAAACTGTGAGTAGGCCTAACTGCTACAAAATAACAAAATAAAAATAGAGACAATGTGAATACTATGCACTTAAGAACAAGTGACGGATACCGAAATAGAAAAAAAAGTAATGTGAAGGAATTAGTACAAAGCGTCACCTGGTGGCAGAAATATTCTCTAAACTTAATCACAGTACATGCTTAATCGGTAAGTGTGTTTGTTTTCTTATAGCAAAGCCGTATTGGGCTATCTGCTGTGTTAAAGAGCAGTTGTAGGAGTAATAGGAGTAGGTGAGTACTGGTCTTTTTTGAAGTGGAAGTACACCAGTATACTTGTTTCCTGTTGAAATACGATTTATAGCGTTATAAGCCCTCTTGACTTACCGCATAGCACCTGGAGAGGGAGGGGGCGAGTGCTAAGTTTTAGTGAAATGGTTTGTTTGTTTGTAATTAAGCATACAGCTATACAATGGGCTATCTGTGCTCTGCCCATCACGGGTATCGAAACCCGGAATCTAGCGTTGTAAGTCCGCATACATGCCGCTGTGCCACTGTGGGGGGGGGGGCATATTGAAATGGAAATAGATGACTACAGTTTTTTGTCAAGATGGAGGTAGAAGAGTCTGTTTTTTTTTTAAAAGATTTTTATATTACCATACAGCCCAATTGGGTTTTGTATTTTCAAAAAAATAAAAAATTATTAGGCCTCAAGCGTAATTTGTAAATGATTTTTTTCTGATGTTTAATTGGTAACGTCTTACAAAATCTTCAAGTCTTGCTGCAGAACTACACAAAAAATACAAGCATTATGCGTTATCTGAGTGTTCCTTCAGCAGTTAACTAAGGGCTCCGGTGACGTTGCAAGTTGACAGCAAACATCCGGGAAGGGGGAATGAATCACGTGACGGTTTAGGATAAGAATAAGCAATACCTCAAACCCCGATAATCTTTATTATCCACACCCATTGTTTATTTTAAGTCAGTTTAACCCTGTCTCTTTGGATACACCCTCAAAAACGTTTTATCGTATGATCTTATTGGTGTGTTTTTATAAACATCACTGCCAGATCGATCGATCGATTTATTGATCGATTTTTATTCCTGCTTACTCTTGCTAGAGGGCGACAGTATTTTTTATCTTCGCTGTGTGGGTAGTTCAGTTAGCACTTCATAAGTAAGGCTAGTCACAGCTGTCAAGTATATGACACAAGTTAGTCACTGTGTGGCTTACTGCTGAAGGATTCCCTGGAAGGTGTTTTGTTGTTTTCCTTTCTTTACTTACTTTGCACAGAGTTCATTAAATCTGTAGCAAAAGTCATTAAAATGCGTGACAAACGTCATCAGAAGTTATGCTCTTTTTTTTTTTTGCTCAACCGATTAGTGTATACATAAACCGTTTGCGGTGTTAATGTTATTACTTAAACAAAAACAAAAATAATTTAAAAACGAAGAAGAAATAATTAAACAAGAAGAAATATTTTGTGGAAACCAAACGTAGTTTTCTAAATATTTTACACCAGCTTCAAACTTTTAAAACATTAGATCCGTTAAAATGATCATCATTATAGAAATAGCTAACTTTTCTTGACCTTTGACATGTGGTTATTCGTTTATGAAAAAAAAAAAACCTATAACTTTGCATAAGCATCTAGTTAAGCTATTTTAGATCAAAGCCACATTTGCCTATCTGCTGTGTGCACCACGGGGAATCGAACCCCAGGTTTCAGCCTTTTAAGTCCGTAAATTTACAGCTGTCTCACTGAGGGGGGGGGGCATTTAGTTAAGAAGTTATCAAAGCAACTTATAAATGTATACACACACACGAAATTTATTGTAGCTTTAATTTTTCTGTTGGTCTGACATGGCCAGGTGGTTAGGGCGCTCGACTCGCAATCTGAGGGTCGCGGGTTCGAATCCCCATACACCAAACATGCTCGCCCTTTCAGCC
>NW_013667920.1:185247-186237 GCF_000517525.1 Limulus polyphemus
AAATTACTATATGCGGTGAATTTCCCCCGCAGCCGTTTGTCGTGTTTGCTAAATCATATTACATAGGCCTGCGATGGTTTTATTGTCTTATTTTTACATGTTTTACAGTAATTCCTGTACGGTGAATCCGAAAATAATATCCATTTTTCTCCATCGCGTAAAGATTTCCCACAAAATGTCATATGCACTTTTCCATAAGCGAATCATTTTCATTTAAATCGGGTCACATTTTGTTATGTTTAAAATATTGACAACCACTGGCTATAGATTTCTCTAGACCAATCGCGACGTGATAGTCTTATCGATCGTTCTAGAACTCACGAGAAACAAATATAATAATAAAAAAATGTTTATTGTGGTAAACGAAATAATAATTTAATCAAAGTAAAAGTATTTTTTTTCTTTCCCGATTTGTAAATAATCCTTACCTGATTGAAAAAAAAATGAATATTATTTTCGAAATATGCGAAGCTGAATTATGAAACTCCGTTATTAAGACCAAAACAACTTTTATAAAATTTAAATTTGCAGGACTGTGTTATTATTTAGGCACAAACTGACCACCATGATGTCAGGTTTCACTTCCGACATACAGGGGGCCGAAGGCCGCCTGGAGGGGTCTCCTGTTTTAACCACTCGCACCAATGTACAGTAGTGTGTTATCTGTCAGTAAGTCAGTAGACACTAAAATACGGCATATAAGGGACGCTTAACATTGCAATGTTACTGTACAACGTGCGCATGCCATGAAACACGAAACACCTATAGTCATCTTCTGTATATAAATATCTACTGAGAAAATAACCGCTAGAGGGCTAAGTTCGTTGTTATCTCAAGTGCACCTCTCACTCACTGGTCGTCCTTAATTAACCGAGAGAAATAAACCGCATAAAAAATTTTCCAAAATGTAAATATTCCGTAAAATCTAAAACACTCACCAGTCTTTTTCTTCTCGTGAATAGGAACTAATTAACCTAATTTCAAGAGTGT
>NW_013667920.1:187060-188748 GCF_000517525.1 Limulus polyphemus
TTTTTAATGATGTACATTATTTTGTAATGAGAACGTATTTTTAATGATGTACATTATTTTGTAATGAGAACGTATTTTAAATGACGTACATTATGTTTGTAATGAGAACGTATTTTTAATGATGTACATTATGTTTGTAATGAGAACGTATTTTAAATGATGTACATTATGTTTGTAATGAGAACGTATGTTTAATGACGTACATTATGTTTGTAATGAGAACGTATTTTTAATGATGTACATTATGTTTGTAATGAGAACGTATTTTAAATGATGTACATTATGTTTGTAATGAGAACGTATTTTTAATGATGTACATTATGTTTGTAATGAGAACGTATTTTAAATGATGTACATTATGTTTGTAATGAGAACGTATTTTTAATGATGTACATTATGTTTGTAATGAGAACGTATTTTTTACAATAATGAAGATATCACCTTTTAAATAATGCCGAAAGTACGAATAACAATTCAATTTCACGTGTTAATTCACAAGTATAACATACAGCGGGTTCCCAGGATTATGGAGATTCTATATATACCTTATTATAGACTTGGCTGTTGACTGGTTTACATGATAATAGAGATTCTATACCTTATTATAGACGTGGCTGTTGACTGTCTTACATGATTTTAGAGATTCTATACCTTATTATAGACGTGACTGTTGACTGGCTTACATGATTATAGAGATTCTACACCCTATTATTCACGTGGCTGTTGACTGGCTTACATGATTACAGAGATTCCATACTCTATTATAAACATGGCTATTGACTGGCTTACATGATTATAGAGATTATATACCTTAATATAGACTTGGCTGTTGATTGGCTTACATGATTATAGAGATTCGATACCTTATTATAGACGTGACTGTTGACTAGCTTACATGATTATAGAGATTATATACCCTATTATAGACGTAGCTGTTGATCAGTTTCCAGGATTATAGACTTGGCTGTTGACTGGCTTACATGATTACAGAGATTCTACACCCTATTATTCACGTGGCTGTTGACTGGCTTACATGATTATAGAGATTCTATACCTTATTTAGACTTGGCTGTTGATTGGCTTACATGATTATAGAGATTATATACCTTATTTAGACTTAGCTGTTGATTGGCTTACATGATTATAGAGATTCTATATCTTATTATAGACGTGGCTGTTGACTGGTTTACATGATTATAGAGATTCTATACCTTATTTAGACTTGGCTATTGACTGGCTAACATGATTATAGAGATTCGATACCTTATTATAGACGTGGTTGTTGACTGGCTTACATGATTACAGAGATTCTACACCCTATTATACACGTGGCTGTTGACTGGCTTACATGATTACAGAGATTCTACACCCTATTACACGTGGTTGTTGACTGGCTTACATGATTACAGAGATTCTACACCCTATTATACACGTGGCTGTTGACTGGCTTATATTATTATAGAGATTCCATACCCTATTATAGATGTCATTGTTGCCGGTTTCCCGGAGTATAGAGGTTCTAGGTTTGACTGTTAAAGTTAGATCGGTAGGTAGATTTTTAAATAAGCAAATGTTCACTTCTTAAAAGAATCCACATACACAAAATTAGTAACAAGACACATCAAGTTCAAAGATAAAGCAAGGCATGGTTGATTCACATTTAATATATATATATATATATATACTAG
>NW_013667920.1:189600-193456 GCF_000517525.1 Limulus polyphemus
ATTTAATATATATATATATATATATATACTAGATGTACTTCTGCAGGGTCGCTGAAAGTGTTCTGTTTCAAGAGTAAATAAAACCAAAATTAAGAGTAACAACTGTTTTTAGTTTTAGCTTATGAAGCTCATATGTCCAGTTGTGTTGTAGCCTACATGGTGAATAATTCTTCTCGTGTTTCATGGCATGCGCACGTTCTACAGTAACATTGCAAGGTCCCTTATGTGCCTGCCATATTTTACTGTCTACTGACTGACTGACAGATAACACACTACTGTATACTGGTGTGAGTGGTTAAAACAGGAGACCCCCCTCCAGGCGGCCTTCGGCCCCCTTTCGGGGAAATAATATACTTTAACTTTCAATCTATTAAAATAATAAAATAATTCGTTAGCAAAATATAGTTTGATTCATTATGATATACAAAATTTTGAGCATTTCTTTCAAGGAAAGCAATAATCATGTTGTGATCTTACCAGCAAAACAAAATTTTCTTTCATATGTAGAAAGTGTTCAAAAGAGAAGCGACACCTTAGTTTTTTGTTACAGCTTTTTCTTGTTTGTTTTTATTGGATTTTTGTATAATGGTGTTTTCAACAGTATGTACACGTGAGTTACATGGCCAGATAAAAAACACCCGAGGGTTTAGTTTCTTTTTAAAGGTTGTTAGTTAACTATGCTGAAAGTTTATACCAGTCGTTATTTTCTACCTCTCAGGAATCTGATGAAGCAATTTTCGGTATTTTCCGTCTCTCAGGAATCAGATGAAGCAATTTTCAATCTCTCAGAAATACGATAAACCATTTTTTTTTTCAGAATCTCAATTAACAAAAATAGAGTAAAGCATAGGTCATCAAAGAAAAGAAAAAAGATTAAGTCCGCCAAGTTTCAATGAAAGTAGTCCACCCGGAGCAAGTAAAGTCGAATCACTCATAGGTCATCAAAAAGAAAGAAAGAAAAAGATTAAGTCCGCAAAGTTTCAATGAAAGTAGTCCACCCGGAGCAAGTAAAGTCGAATCACTCATAGGACATCAAAAAGAAAGAAAGAAAAAGATTAAGTCCTTCAAGTTGCAATGAAAGTAGTCCACCCGGAGCAAGTAAAGTCGAATCACTCATAGGTCATAAAAAAAAAGATTAAGTCCTCCAAGTTTCAATAAAAGTAGTCCACCCGGAGCAAGTAAAGTCGAATCACTCATAGGTGATCAAAAAAAAAGAAATAAAAAGATTAAGTCCTTCAAGTTGCAATGAAAGTAGTCCACCCGGAGCAAGTAAAGTCGAATCACTCATAGGTCATCAAAAAAAAAGAAAAAAGATTAAGTCCTTCAAGTTGCAATGAAGGTAGTCCACCCGGAGCAAGTAAAGTCGAATCACTCATCTTCCATGTTGAAGACAATGCGAATCAGGGTTAATAGGGTTAGAACAAACTTGCAAAGTTTTCTTGACGATAATCAGCTTTAACTCACAAGAGGAACAAAACTCCACGTGTTGGTTTTTTGTTTGTTTTTCGGGATAACAACTCAACAAAGCAGATAATAAGAAAAATTTAATCAAGTTACGACTATCCACTGATAACAAACACAAATACACGTGCTCTCAACATATTTAAGACTCAGTAAAGTAGGATCGAAAGCTCCAATTACAAAGATGTGCTAGAGCGATAACGTCCGGTTCATTAAGTACGACAAATGTATGATTCCCTATCCGTTAAAATCTTATTCCCAACTAGTCTTAGGTCGGCCGGTAATCTTGCCTAGAATTTTCACACCCTGGGCGGCTGGACCAGTCGGCAACAATATAGTTGGACAACGTTAAATATAATAGCAAAGGTCAAAGTATGTCAGTACTTACACAGGTCTGTGGAAAGTGACGTTTCTGAATTGTAGGAAAAATAAATAAAACGTAAAAACTTCGCGTCTTTCGGTACGTCGAGCGCTAAAAGCAGAAACAGATATTTATTAAAAATAGCCGCGGAATTTCTGATAGTTACACAAGATTTCGAGTCGTCAGGTCAAAATAGTGAAGTAAGGATACTAGCTGAGGTACTAGAAGTACGGATACTAGTTGGAGTACCAGAAGTACGGATACTAGTTGAGGGACTAGAAGTACGGATACTAGTTGAGGTACTAGAAGTACGGATACTAGTTGAGGTACTAGAAGTACGGATACTAGTTGGAGTACCAGAAGTACGGATACTAGTTGAGGGACTAGAAGTACGGATACTAGTTGAGGTACTAGAAGTACAGGTACTAATTGAGGTACTAGAAGTACGAATACTACTTGAGATGCTAGAAGTACGGATACTAGTTGAGATGCTAGAAGTACAGATACTAATTGAGATACTAAAAGACGGATGCTAATTGAGATGCTAATTAAAAGAATAATAAATTTGGCGGGAAATCACATCTTCCTGTTCGTTTTAACTGGTTCCGAGTTGGGTTTCCATAGTATCTGATAGCATCTACGTGAATTATGATATTAAAGCAGAGAAATCCCGTAAGATAATAAGCATTATTTTATACATGAAAACGCTTTCTTTCATGTTTTGTTTGTTTTGTTTTTTTTTTCAAATGTGACACGTGCAGACTTGGCTCATTCCCTCTGAGGATTAATTTACACCAGGGGTGAAATTCTCAAAATATAAAGTAGAGGTACTCAACTAGGTGAAGTGGGCCTGTTTTTGAAAAAAGAAAAAAAAAATCTACGTGTAAACTTAAAAATCGACAAAGCAGCTCAAATAAATCCCGGTACTAGTACCGCCATAAAACTAAGTTCCGGTACTCACTATCGCTAAGTGTCAACAGAATTTCGTCCCTTATCTACAGCAAGTGTCAGTGTTATTTTGTAAACAACACACGTTGCAATAGCAAAAAGAAAAAGAAACTTTAAATTTGTCATTTCCATTTTTTTGTTCAGTGTTCTACGCAATGCGACAAAAACAAATAAACCTTTCATCTTCCCTCCTGGTGAGAAACACCGATAAAACTCGAATCTTTTAATATACAATTAAAGATAAAATTAAAAAAAACTCTAATGGGCAATATGTCTTTTTTTTTTCTTTTTCGGTATCATTTCAAGCATTGGCGATCTTCTTACTCATCAAGCTGTAATGTATTCTTCGGTGTTTCGTTCCCCCCCCCCCCTCTTTCCACACACTCCGGATCGTTACGTTGTTTTATTTTACGGTTCCACACCTACCGTCTCTTTACTGGCTCGCTCTTGATTTCAGCCTCATTTGGCATATTGAAGTGGGAGTCTTATTGTAGAAGCTTAAAGAATAACTTTAACCGAGTAATACAGCTTGTATGATAGCGATCAAAAAATGGAGAAAATAAAGAAGCCAAATAATGGGATTGGACAAAATGTAATGAATAAGTTTGAATTATTCTTTCCGTAACTGTTTTTGTGATAGCTTTTTTTATATAATTACGGCGAAACTCCGAATGTAAGTTCCGACAAAAGAGGCTTAGAATTTTTCAAATAAACTTAATGCGTTTCAATGCAGTATTTTGGTTCCTTTATCACATCATATATTTACATAAAGAACTACCACGTGTTATTTTTTCTTATTTTTCTAAAACAAGAGCTTTCTTTATATGCATTGTTGGTAAAAATTCATCGCTCAGTTATGATGCATAACGTTTTTCATAAGAAATTTAAGCGAATCTTATCGTCTTGAGAGAAAAAAACAACATAAACATTATATATGGTTCATGGATGAAACCTCCAATGAAAGAATTTAAATTTGCATATGTATACAATGCTTTTTTTTCAGGGATTTTTATTACACTGTAATTTGGAAAACTAACTTAATTATTAGAACATTATTTTGATAGGTGATTTTTTTTTTAAAAAAAA
>NW_013667920.1:194259-199069 GCF_000517525.1 Limulus polyphemus
CAACAAATTGTTGCTCTCTTAGTTATAATTGTTTTTGAATTTCGCCCAAAGCTACACGAGGGCTATCTGCGCTAGCAGTCCCTAATTTAGCAGTGTAAGACTAGAGGGAAGGCAGCTAGTCATCACCACCCACCGCCAACTCTTGGGCTACTCTTTTACCAACGAATAGTGGGATTGACCGTCACATTATAACGCCCCCCACGGCTGAAAGGGGTTTGGTGGGACGGGGATTCGAACCCGCGACCCTCAGATTGGGACTCGAGCGCCTTATCCACCTGGCCATGCCGGGCCCAAACCAAACAACGAATTATTTATCTAATTATATAAATAACGCTAGTATTGGTAAAACATTCGCTGGTTTTTATTGAGAGTTAATTGTTCACTTTCACGATCTGAAACTACTAACTGAACATACGTTGACATAACTTAATACATTTCAGTAATTGTGTATAATTAGTACACTTTTAATCGGAAATCATTTGAAGTTGTTATTTTTACACTCTGGCTTGTTGTTTTTCCAGATAAATAAAACCGATAAGAATCTACATATATCAAGATTATTTTCTGGCAAAACCCAGTACAGCCTCGCCTGAAGTGAAATCGTGCCTCCGTTTACAGTTGACATCCTTAAGTTCATTAATATTCACCCTTCATGTTGTTATTAGTGACGATGTGATGGTTATCAAAGAAATCATGACCTGGTGATTAGGGTGTTCTGCTCGCAATTTGCGGGTCGTGGGATCGAATCCCAACACCGAACATGCTCGCACTTTCAGCCGTGGGGACCTTATAGTGTGACGGTCAATCCCACTTTTCTTTGGAAAAACAGTAGCCCAACAGTTGGCGGTGGGTGGGGTTGTTTAATTGTTTTACTTTTAGTTTATCACTTCTAAATTAGGGACGACTAGCGCAGATAGCCCTCGAGTTACGCGAAATTCAAACAAAGAAATAAGTGAATAATAGTATAGTAGCGTTTAAGCTTTCTATATGTATAGAACAAGTGACGACACATTATACACACACGATGTCCTATTAACAATGTGCCACGTGTGTGTGTTGTACTTAATTAATGCATTTTGAAAAACTGACAAGTATATACTGATGATCAGTGGCTGTCTCCAGTTTAAACTGGTATCAGAATATTATTGCTCATATATTGTACAACATTAAAGTGCGGCGTTTTACAGATGTTCTCAAGTTTTTATTTTCCCAGGATGTTAGTATCATCACCATGGTATTCAGAAAGGGGATTATTACATGTTAATATAGATGTGATTCCACCAGTGAATAAAGTAGTTCTACTTTTGAATTATAAACGATTTTGGTATCATATATAAACCAACTTGGCCTTACTAACATTTCGTGGTGTAATAAATTTCAAGACATTGCTAAGCCTTATTAGGCTTAAAGTGATATGACAAACTTGTGGCACAATTCAGCCTTACTAAGTTTAAAGTGACATGATAAACTTGTGGCATAACTCAACCTTACTAGGTTTAAAGTGACATGATAAACTTGTGGCATAACTCAGCCTTACTAGGTTTAAAGTGATATGAAAGACTTATGGCATAACTCAGCCTTACTAGGTTTAAAGTGACATGAAAGATTTGTGGCATAACTCAGCCTTACTAAGTTTAAACTGACATGACAAAGTTGTGGCATAACTCAACCTTACTGGGTTTAAAGTGACATGAAAGACTTGTGGTATAACTCAGCCTTACTAGGTTTAAAGTGACATGAAAGACTTGTGGCATAACTCAACCTTACTAGGTTTAAAGTGACATGAAAGACTTGTGGTATAACTCAGCCTTACTGGGTTTAAAGTGACATGACAAACTTGTGGCATAACTCAACCTTACTAGGTTTAAACTGCTATGATATACTCCTAGTGGCCACTGTACCGCTTTTAGTAATCACTAGCAGATAAACAATAATAACATTATACCGATGTTCACAAATAAGGTTTCGATTCTAAGTGTTGCAGAGATTCGAAAAAAAGTGGGTTTTAAAATTGATTATTTTTCGCATGTAAAAATCGCTCGCACAGCTGTAGTTCATCAGTTAACTTACTCCCCTTTTCATTTGAAATATATATAAAGGCTTCAAGTCTAACTCAACTTTCACATTCATACTTAATCAACCAGTCGACAGTTTCTGTGAAGCAGATGGCATGAAATACTATTTCATTTGATCCCCTTCCATTAACCCCCATCATAGCCCCCTACAACGTATTAAGAAAAGAACGTAATAAGAAACCTGATAGATCATTTGACTTTCTTTGCCAATACTCTAGCATATAGACATTATGTTGAAATATTATTGTCATTTTTCGTAGTTAAGAAAAATTGTAGAACGTCAAAATTTATAATTTTAGCATAGTTAGCTGTAAGAAAGTTGTATCTCTGAAATTTAACGCTATAAATCGGGTTTCGATACGCGTGGTGGGAACAGCGTAAATAGCTCATTGTGTAGCTTTGCGCTTAACAACAAAGCAAACAAACAAGAAACTTGTATAAACATTGATCTAACATTGTCTTTGTAAATTACACGGTTATTTCAGGACAATACACATACAATTTTATATGGAATTATAATAATAATAAGAAAATATTATTTTCTTATATTTTTTCTGCCCATTGATACAGTTACAGCATCATCCCTTCCCTCACGAGATTCGCACGAGGGCTATCTGCGCTAGCCGTCCCTAATTTAGCACTTATAGACTAGAGGAAAGGCAGCTAGTCAACACCACCTACCGCCAACTCTCGGAATATCCTTTTGCCAATGAATAGCGGTATTCACCGTCTCGAGCTTCAAACTGTATAACTGATATTTATTTATATGTATGTTTGTAATTATACACAAAGCTACACAATGGGCTGTCTGTGCCCTGCCTTACAATGCTAAAAATCGGGTTTCGATACCTGTGGTTGGCAGAGCGCAGATAGCCCATTGTGTCGCTTTGTGCTTAACAACAACCAAAAACAAATCTTAGGAGTGTGTAACATTTATGTGTCACGAAGAAAAGTCCTTTTAAAAAATCGTCCCAACATAAATATGTAGATAAACTGATTAAAACCATGAGTAGTGTAGGTTTTAATAATATTTCAGATCAGAATTATTCGAAATGCCTATCTTAACGTGCGTAAAAACTGTCATATAGAAACTGTTACTCACAAAAATCTAAGGTCGTCAGATAATGCACGTTCTCACAAAAAAAGTAGTTAGAAATAAATAGAGAAAATAAACTAGAAAAATTTTATATTTGAAAAATAGGTAAAAATGCAAAATATTTCAATCATATGGTAGTTCATTTTCATCCAATAGAATATATCACAATTTTTTGTAAATGACAAGAATGAAAAAATAAGGAAAGTTAAGAATAAGAGAGCGAAAACAATATTGAGTCAATAAAGCCATGAGACATCTTAGTCAGTCATTAGCTCACGTATCGCATTCAGCCATTAGCTCACGTATCGCATAAGGTTCAGATTGAAAGTACCAAAATCAAATTCTTAAAATGTCTCATATTATTTTTATTTTATTACTTATAAAACAATAAAACAAGTCGAGAAAGAAAGAAAGCTTTAACCAGAGGGCGTTTCGTTTGTTTCCTTTAGTGCAAAGCTACACAATGGATTATCTGCGCTCTGTCCACCGCGGGGAATCGAGCCATGGATTTTGGGGTTGTAAGTCCGTAAACTAATCAGAAATTAACAAAGAAAGACTCAGAGTGTTTTTTTTTCAGTAAATATTAAAGACAAAATAGACAGTTCTGATTCTTTAGAAAAACGTGAATTTTTATTAATATTTATCCATTCGGAACCTTTCATGGTTGTTAGTTAACTCTTAGGCTTAATGCTCCCAAGATTTCCGCCAGTAACGTGTATTTGTATTTTATATTTATGGCAAAGCTATTAAGGATATCTGCTGCAGTCCATAATTTTGAACTATGGACCAGAGGAAAAGCAGCCAGTCAGAAGCATTCTACTAGCCACCATACCATACTATGGGATTGTTTGTCGCTCTTATAACACACCCACGGCTTTTACGCACAGATTCGAACCTCGCTCACTAGGTCTGAAATTCAGAGCTCTCAACCACAGGGCCAAACCGCGCGTTCTACTAATAATTAAACCACGAATAAACCGCGACAATTCGTGTTGTTTGCGACGTTTTCAAAAGCTCAAACATTCTGCTTTATTTGGTTATTAATAATTCTCTAGTTTTAACTTTACTAATGTCCAATAACTCGGCTGGATGAAAGTCCTAAGTTCAATGGACGAGAAACTACAACACTTAAACTGGTGACATAATTAAATACGTTTTTTTTCTTTTTAGTCACTGTGAATGATTTATGCGCATCTGATGTTTCGGAAACAAATGAAATAATTAAAAACAAACGCGTTTTGATAAACATTCTTACATATAACCCCCCCCCCCAGTGTCACAGCGGTATGTCTGCTGACTTACAACACTAGAAATCGGGTTTCGATACCCGTGGTGTCGAAAGCCGATTTTTGGCATTGTAAGCTAGGTTTATAACCTTAAAATTTAGGATGCGATCCACGGGACGAATAAGTCGCAGATAACACAGGCTTGAGATGGTTTTATTGTCTTGATATTTTTTACATGTTCTACACTAATTCCTGTACGTTGAGTACGAAAAATGATATCCGTTTTTCTCCATCACGTACAGGGTTTTCACAAACCATCATAGCGCAGTATATAAAAAAAAAGACCACAATACGTAGTTTCAGACTAAAAGATGTAGATTTCACCCACAAAAAAAAAATCAGGATGAATGAGG
>NW_013667921.1:0-4364 GCF_000517525.1 Limulus polyphemus
TGTCTGTTGTATGTCCAGATAGCCAACTATGTAGCAACAACAACACAAAATTTCTTCTGGTTCAAATAGAATTTATAAGGATTCTCTTAATCTTACTCCAACGAAAAAACTATATGATTTTGCATTTCAATTACTAATTGTTAGGTGATTGCTTGGCATTTAATTAAAATTATTAGATAACTTATATACTTATAACTCCGGCAGGGATGCCACCACCATTGCCTGGTCCCAAGTCCAGGATGAGAAAGGAGGAGGGTTGGGCGCGGGGCTAGCAACTCGGCCCCGTAAAAACCAACCTGCTAAAAAAATTACTGCAACGACAACTTCCGTCGGCGAGGTATTGTTGGAGCCCTATGCTTCAGTGGGAGTCTACAGGGATTATTATTATTTATTTATTATATACTTATATACGTCCTGGAGTTTAGTAACAAATGTGAGAAATAGTTCTTATGGGCAGTATTTATCAGTTTTAGGTTGAGAATATTCTATTTGTCCAAAACTTTTAAATAAACAGAGAAGCCTGTTATAAAATGTTGAAACATTATATAAATGAAAGCCTTCATTTTCTAAGCTGTTGAGATGTTTAATTTATGATAGACACATATCACATTTTTTAGTTTTATTTTGTCTATAATGAATTGCCCATCTTCATCATACACCTGATGCTTGTCTTTCTAAATCACATTTCTCAATTTGCTCTATAAATCTACTGTTTCTTCTATCTAGGTCTTACACTTACACCTTTCTTATCTGCACCATACATGTATACCTCTTTAATGCCATAAATCTGCACTTTAATTCACTATAACTTACACTTTTTAAGCATTTAAATGTATAACATTTAGCTTTAGCCTACACAGCCTAACAATAAGTCACCACCAAGAATATAGTTCGACCTACTTCATGACGGAACATGCAGAAATCTCCAATGTATACATACAGGAGTAGCTCAGTAAAGACTACAGAATAGTAGACAGCAATGCAACAAACAAAAATATCCTAGGAATTAACCATATTTTATAAAAGAATGCAAAGTGGGACAATGGCATGAGAGTCCAAGTCAGTGATAAATCAACAGCTCACTTGCAATACTACAATCCACAGTGAATAGGGTGACAGTGCAGTTCAAGTTATGGTAGCAAACAACAATTTCAACTCAGCCAGCGCATCTAAAAGCAAACAGAATGGACTGTTAGTGCCGTAAGAAGTGTGGAAAATGATTCAATTCAAATAACTGCTGCTGATTCAGGACGGGTGCATGTGTGCCCTAATACCATTAGAAGCTATTTTCATGGCATGGGCTACAATGGCAGAATATCTAAAAAGAAACCACTCCTCATTGCAGAGAATATCATACTTTAACAAATGTCGTCACACTGGCCTGCCTTTAGGATACTGTATTTTTTCCAATGAGTCCAGATTTGTATAATTCACGGAAAGGTTTGGCAGCTATCTTCTTAGAAACTTTCATTGAACTGCTTGTTATGATTTGAGGCGCCATTTGTTCACCTGAACAACCACAATTGGCGGTATGTGAAGGGATGATCAGTGTTGCTTGATACATCCACTGATCCACAGCTCACGGTATGTGAAGGGATGATCAATGTTGCTCAATACATTGCAGTTTTGGGGCAAGACATTTTACCTCTCTATGAATAGGAGCAGCTTACCAGACACGACAGTTTTTTATTTTAGATAGAATTCCTACTCATTCAGCTCATAAAATGTTGATATGAAACTTAGAGCGTGTATAGTCCATCCTTGTTCATTCATTACAAAACCACCCAAAACAACAAAAAAATATGTACATTCTCATCCAATTTCTTCACGAAGCGAGGGATTGAATCCAACAGGCCCAGGTTTGAGGTCTTGTAAATGATATGTGCAGGTGTGTTTCTGGCTTAAATACTGTAAACAACAACAACAAAAACAGCTATACTAACTAGTAATAATTATCTTGTACGCTTTTTCATGTTTGTTTAATGAAAAGGCATTATTTATAAAGTGTGTGTCTATTTTTTATTTATAGGCCTTGTATTAAATTTTTAGCTGCACTTTAAGCTATATATATTTTATGTCTGCACCTAACATATTTGGTATTAATGTCTTATATTTAAACTATAATTTTCTACATTTTGAATATGCACTTTGTTATTTTACTCGTTGTACATATGGACCATTAATGTCAAAACATACAAACATAACTATACATCGTATATAACCTCTTTGTTTGCAGCATATATCAGTATTATTAGAATACAAGCAAAAGTACCCGTCTCCAGTGACTGGAAAAGTTTAAGTTAATCTATCAATATAAAATATTTCATGGACTATAAAAAGGTTAATTTTGTTGTGTTCTTGGTTTGATTCAAAGCCAAAGCTCTGAGCTACCTATACTGTCCACCGCAAAAAGTAATTGTTGAGCAATTCCGTCATGCTAAGAGCCGCTCAACAATAACATATGGTAAATTTACATTTTTATTCTTTAAGTTACATCTCATTTTTAAATGTGAATGGTAGTGGGATTAATTCGTAACAATTGCTAGTGCAGAATATCCTGCTTGCAAATTAAAATTTGGCATCATCATTATTCATGCCTGTTCTTCCGTCATTTCAAAAGTGAATGTTGAGCTTTGCCTGTTTGCACAGCTTTCCAAACGGGAGACAGACGAACGATTGGACAGACACCATGGATCGTAACATATATAAGACTAGCGTATAGACCACCAAAAATGACAGGCAAGTACTACCACCCCACTCCATAGTATACCCTAACCTCACATTTCATGGCTAACTGAAATAAATAAATTTTGCGAAATCAAGCTTGACCAACAAAGAAGCAGATAAAGTGCAATCGAGACAGTCAAACGTAGGTAAATTCCTTTGTGAGCCAATCAAAATTAAGATCATTCATGAAATGAATTTGTGGTGTATTCATTGAATTATTATTGGTAAAAATCAGTTAGATGAACAACTTCTAATATAGAGAAAAGCCAGTACGTTTTGGTAACACTATGTTCCAACAATGGATTTTATGTCACGTTGCTTAGCAATAAAAGTATAATCTAATATTGTTGTTAGTCTATGTACTGAAGTATAAAATGAATTGTACAGACAACAAAAGTGGAAAAAATATTTGTTGATTTCTTAATTTAGAGTCTCCATTGATTAAAAAGGTTTTTTCATATTAAAAACGTTGGTCATATAACAGAAAATAGATTAATTCAGAAACGATTTAAGGTTAAAATTGAATTGATATTATTACTTTCATGATAAATTTAATGTACTTGGCTCTAGGCTAGGTGAACACACACCATTTCTTTACTTTAGGCTTATTATACCAACACTCACTACACTTATAAGGTTTCACGGCACACACCCTCTCACGGTCCCCTTGCACTCTCTTCACTAAAATCGTAATGGGCAAACAGTAATCGAACTGTTCTATCTGGATAAATGCATTTTGGTTTTTGTGAGTCCTCTTATTTCGAGAAATCAAGCGTGACGTGACACACACACACACACACTCTTTTATATACGTTAGATACGAAGATTTTATTGAAATGGTATGTAATACCCGTGTTGGCAGGCCCGGCATGGCCAGGTGGTTAGGGTGCTCGACTCGCAATCTGCGGGCCGCGGTTTCGAATCCCCGTCACACCAAACATGGTCGCTCTTTCAGCCATGGGGGTGTGATATGGGACAGTCAATCCCACTATTCGTTGGTAAAAGAGTTGGCGGTGGGTAGTGGTGACTAGCTGCTTTCGTCTATTCGTACACTGCTAAATTAAGGACGGCTAGCGCAGATAACCCTCGTGTAGCGTTGCGCGAAATCCGTAACAAACAAACAATATAAAAAATGGAATTGATATCTCATAAATTACTGTTACCGGTTTTATTTGTCGTATGCTCAGCTAACATGATATTGTGAAAAAGTAGGCATCGTAGGTTTACGTGTTTGTTTGTTTTAGAACAAAGCCACATTGGGCTATCTGCTATGTTCACCGCGGGTAATCGAATCCCGGGTCTAAGCGTTGTAAGTCCGTAAACTTATCGATGCCCTATCGGGGGATGGTCTCGTAAAAAAGCGACGGCGTGTGGCACATAAAGTGTGCTGTTTAAATTTTATTACATACTTCTTACTGGGAAACCGTATAGGAGTAGTAAAGAAATCTTTGTTTAAAATGATCATTCTTACTGTGATGTAATATCACACCAGTTACAGATCTATAGAAAGTGTCTGTTATTTGTGGTGTTTATTATCACTAGGAATTTCCAAAGCAACGATCCGTTAGTTGATCTTGATATGTTGGTAGAACACTTGATATTGTTGCGTCATCGAGATCACGTGACTATTCTCACCG
>NW_013667921.1:5364-7712 GCF_000517525.1 Limulus polyphemus
AATTTATCGATGTTATCAATACTATAAGATCCTTATGCAGTCCACACATACAGATTTCATAATAACATAATATAAAATCAATATAATCTTATCAGTTTTTGATCCTTAATTTTTAGGGGTACATGGGAACCTGTCAGAATGCCCAATGCCAAGGGGTACAGAGAAACAAAAAGGTTGGGAATCCCTGCTATAGACGTAGGTATAATTACAGTTAGGAACTAAATGAGAATAATATACAACTGTGTAAAGAGAAAGTAACTTGATACTTAGATCTACGTTTCATTATCTAGAAACCGTAATTTCTTCAAATTAGCATTTCGAACAAACCTGCAGTAAGAAATACGTTATGAATAATAATGTGCCATTTCCTATCTAATGAAATAAAAACATATATACCAGTACTGACGCTATAAACATTCCGTCAAATATTCATTACACAACTTTTAATTTTACATTGACACACGTTACAGTCGTGCCTAGCAATAATAATAATAATAAAAAAATTCTATTATCGGGGTTAAATAAGGTCAAGATAAGTTTTAATACCGGCTAGGCTTTACTCGAGTAAATGATTCTACTGTTAAAAGAATGATCATACACTGTACAAGGTAGCGTAAGCTTTGTGGAAAGAACCGAGTGTTTGGTACTATATTTTTTGACGAGTTTCGAACAAGGAAGCAAAAGTTACAAATATATTTTTCTTATAAAAATATATTTTCGAAGAAAGACCACGAACATAAGAAATGTTGACGTCATATGAAGTTTTTTTAATAGATGTTGTTCTGAAGTTGGTTTATTCCACAACAAAGGTATTTTGAACAAACTGTGATGGAGAGATATAAATTTATCTAATGAGGAGCCTATTTGTATTCTTCCAAACTGTGCACCCGCCACACGTGATAGAATAGACTACCCAAACGAAAGACTTACGCGCCGCCTGTTGCTGAAGTACTTCCATGTTATTTGATTCATCATGTAAAGTTTGTAACTAACAGAACTTTATTAATTACAAAATCAAAAAAAAATATTTTAAAAATTATTTAAACTGATGTTTATCTCATTAAGTTTCATTTTTTATAAGCCAAATCTCTACCATTATTTGAGAAACGTCTGTAAGTGCGTCTCCACTTGTAACTGACGAACTCGTAGACCAATTATCATTAAGCCTAGCATGTACTCTTAAGGCTCCCCAGGGAAGTAACACGCGTGGCTGGGGGTTGCGTTTAGATTTAACTTTCCTACGTCACTCCTGTGACTCAAATGTCTCCATTGTAATTATTTTCAAACTTTTTTTTCTTATCTCAACTGAATGGTGTAATATATTGGTTGACTTAAAGTTGATGAAAGAAAAAGGATTCCAAGACCCAATATTACAAGAAACTGGATTAAAATGTGCCTTATGGTGGAATGAGCTTTGTCTACCAATTTTGAGTGAAATTGAGGCCAATTAAGTTATTTTTATGAATCCAGATGCAAGAGACCAACTGGTAGAAAGATGGACTGCATATACAAACCCCAGCCTCTCCCTTCATAAATGCCAGTTTACAAGAAACTAATCCCTTCCCTCCTATGAAAACCTAGAAATGTTTTAACGAAACAACTTAAGTCTGAGTTCATGCAGAGCACCAAAATTCTTGTCTTTGATTAACAAACAATAATAACTGTATTTCTATTGTCTTACCAAATTTCAAACTTAACTGTGCATATATATTCTCGAAAAGGTTGTGATAAGAAATAATAAGTCTGAGAACTTCCATGAATATAGTCTCTAAGTTTCAAAGCCACCTTGTCAAAAGCATTACTGTTCCCTGGTATAATACAAATGCCAATTGTCAGTGTGACAATTGACACTGAACTTTGCTTATTTTTGAAAAGTGTTGAACCCCATTGAAAAGAATTGAGTTTTGAAGTCGACATTCTTCACAAATGATTCAATGATTAGACTGTTGGGTAAATGTCAAACTTAAGGTTACCTTGAACTAGTTTGCAAAAATATAGATCAAAGTTCAGTTTTTAGGAAAGAAGTTTGAGAAACCTTTCAAGAACTAAATCATAGGATCATCGATTAATCATTAGTATTGTTACGACAGCGGAAGTCACGTGACGCTGGTAACACGTCATGAGATTCTACAAGGATCATGAAGGCCGAGCATTTTCTAAGCGTCCTCTATTTTAATATATAAGCCAGGCAAATAAAGCGGAGAGAAGAAGTGACGGCTAGATAATTGCAGACAGGCAGAGATACGGTCGGATAAATGAGTCAAGCGTGGTGGTGACCGTAACTAAAGTGCGTGAATCGTTGTGAATTATGGCGTGTGTTTAAGTTAAAGTGACTGTGGAAATTAAGT
>NW_013667921.1:8028-29176 GCF_000517525.1 Limulus polyphemus
AGTTTTATTTAAGAAAGGACTTGTATCGCAGAAGTTCTTCGGAAAGAATTTATAGCGGAAATTAACAAACGACCAGAGACATAACAGTATTTTACCTTATTTGCCTAGCATACGTTTTTACTATTATCCATAACCTTATGTATAAAACACTTTACTCATTCATTAGTTCAAAGATATTCTCTTCTTTATCTAACTTACATGACACTTTTTGCTGTTTCTACAGGTGGTCATTAACGATATAAGTAAAACCAATATGGTATTTTAATCTTATCAACTTTATAGTTTTCACTTACGTATGTTTTACAAAGGTGGGTTGTATTATAAGGTTCTTTAGGTGGATGCTGTTACTATACCTGTTGTGTCCATAGGACAGCAAACAGAATTCAACTTGTCTTAACTTATGTTTATTGTTTTCTTTATATATTTAACTTTATTACGTGTGCTTTACAAAGGTGGGTGGTGTTACTAAGTGGATTGTGTTACAAAGGTTCTGTAGGTGGATGGTTTTACTAGGCCTTGTGTGTGTTTTACAAAGCAGATGTTGTTTCTATAGGAGATAGTCTTGTAGGATTGAATACATATTTCAACTTGTGTCATCTTATGTTCATATCTTTCATTTATGTATTTATCTGTATTACACGTGTTTGTATAAAAGGATAAGTAACTCCTAAAGTTAAATACCATTATAAATGAGCTAACGTTAATTACTGATAGAAATAGTGTTATGACCGAGACGTTGATACATTTCTAGTTGACACAATGAGCTCATGTACCAGGCAAAAGGTTTCATCAGCAGTGGCATGCGTCACAAGGTGTATACAGTCTAGATTCTTCTCGTTGGAAACACATAGTGAAGAATCAGTAAAGTAATATTAATAGTCTTATTGTTATCCGTTCAGATGTTCCGTAATTCAAGAAAGTCATTATACATTTATTTAGTCTAGATTAAACATAAGATTTATTTTGTGAATCTGTATACTATACAAGGGAAACTACGTCCCCTACTATTGGAGTGCTTGTCTGCATTATATGGACCCTTGGCTGCATACACTGACAGTCTCGGCATGAGACCTCGAGGCTGCCATAAAACACAGGTCTCTGATTTTTTCTTTTTACCGACAATATTATTAGTCTATATTGTAGGAATAACACTCACTTATTTATAATAAGTTTGGTCTTGAACGATGGTCTTTGGACATAAATCTAATCAGGTTGATGAATGTGTGACATGGTTTTTATGTGAATGCTCTTTATAAAGTGATTTCACGTAAAAGGATAGATTTGTCTGTTTTTTGTAGATCATATCTTTTGTCATGCGATCACAAAATTTATGACTATATCACCATATTAAAATGTCCACTTTAATATTAATGGTACTTATTTCTCCAATGCTAGAGTGATGTAAGAAAGTGTTTAACACATTCTTCGTCATTTATATCGTACAAGAGCCACAGTGAGTGTTCTGTGTTGTTATATATCAGATGAAATATATTAGTTTTTGTTGTCATTACGTGATAAATAACTGATTGTTTATCAGGTAGTGGTTATTGACAATGCATGTGACTAATGAACAAAGGTCAAAGCATTGCTCGGAGAATTTTTACCCCTTCATACCATATCTTGGAGAGATCCTTTGTTCTGCCCCCTCCCCCCAGTGGCACAGCGGTACGTCTGCGGACTTATACCACTAGAAACCGGTTTCGATGCCGTGGTGGGCAGAGCTCAGATAGCCCATTGTGTAACTTTGTGCATAATTACAAACAAACAAATTTTAAATAGGAGACTTCAAGCGAAATGATCACATGCACGCGTCTATACGGTGGAATACATTTCCATAGTTTTGAATTTCAGGTCTGTTTATTTTATTTTCATTTATGTAAGGTTTTACTGATGCTTTTCAAGTTTCTTTTTATAAAATGGGAAAGCATAAACACTCCAGTACCTTATACAGTTTTCAAAGTTATATTTACCGTTCGTGTTATATTTATAAATACTAGTAAATATTTAGGTTCACTCAATGTATTACATAATTTTTTAATATATTCTATGCATGACTGCTGTATATGCCTTTAAAAACCTGGTATTCAGTGAGATGTCTTAAAATTTCGGAAATAGCTTTCAAAATGTGATTATTTTTAACAAAGACAAAAACATAGATGTAAATTAAAATGAACACAAACAACATATTTAAATTGAGGTGAAAAATGGCCTAATAAAAGTCTGTATTTTTTATTGTAATTAACATACTTTTATATATTTAAATATCTCCCATTGGCTCAGCGCTGAGTTTCAGGGCTTATAATGCTAAAATTCGGGCTTCTATCCTTGTGTTGAGCACAGTGCAGAGAGGCCATTAACTAGTGACAGACTTTTGTTCATCATTTGTAAAGGAAATTAAGCCGAATGACATATTTGACCATTGCGGTTGGAATTTTATATTTATTCTTTAAAAATAAAACCATATATTTTTTCCTGGTAATATCAATCGACCACTGTTCCGAATCTGAAATGAAGATAAACACAGTTAAGTAGATTTTAAACTTTACAATATCTTCAGACGGTTATAAGTCTTTCTTACTAAAATATCTGTTCCTTGCGTAGTTTCTAGTGTATCTCAGAATCCTTACAAGTTAATCTTACTGACTGTTGCTGTTACCGAAATCCCTACACAGATGGCACTGGCGTCTTTAACGCTAAGACCTTAGAATCAGCTAGGTCAAGTTTTAACAATATTTTGATGTCAAAATTCCTACACAGATGGCGTTGGTGGATTTAATGCTTTCGACAAATGATGCCTCCTTAGATTCAACTAGGCCAGGTTTTAACAATATTTAGGTCAGGTTTGAAATTTTTTTCCCGATGAATAGACCACAACTTTTCAGTTTATTTAATGTAATTATTTTATTAAATTGCGAAAGCATCTTGAGCATCCGAGCCAACCTGACATTTTTAACTTCAATTTGTGTATAGTGGCTTATTCACACGGAGAGATATACGATATTGACTGACAATCAATCAAAACATTAGTGCTTTATTTGGAATTAGCTATTTATCCATCTAACGCATACTATACATAGTGCTTGATGATTAAAGAGCATGACCTGGAGAACACTGAATTTTTTAAATGATCGCTGGAGTTTAAAACTACAGAGATTTAAAGGTTTGTGCATTTGTCAGTAAGCATGAGAGTCTGTGAGAAATAAGTTATATGGAGGATAATTTTCGGATCAAACTGAACAGTTATAAAAAAGAAAGAAATGAAGATTTTCCCCTTCTCTGATTCCGAATGAATGTTTTTATGTTGTTTAGACCTATTAATGTAATGTATTGATGTTTTCCAAATAGAAAACTAGGTTTATGTATCAACTAGAAGAAGGTTTATGTTAGACATGGAAATGTAATAAAGTATGAGTGTTAGCCATCAGTTAAATAGAGCTTATGATAAAGCTTCTTTATATTATAGGGGACGGATATGGCGTAGTGGTTAACGTCCAGGTGTGCACAAGGGAGGTCCAAGGTTCGAGCCCACGATATGCCATGGGCACGTTATTTGTCAAGTTGAAACTTAATCCGGCTATTCGGTTAAGAATAGTCATGAAGGTGGTGGGTGCTTCTGTACTAGTTTATCTTCCTTTGTACGGCAGATGTAAATGCAGATTTGTGCCTAAACCGTATGTGTGTAACCTGGTAGTCACTGTATAAAAGGCTATCCCATTTGATGGTTTTAACTTTATTTTCATGTTGATATATTATGATTTATACCGCCGACTAAAACAATTTTGATTATTTTTATATCGGAATTTCTCACGGCATCTCCTTCTCATCTGTAATAAAACATTTTATTCATATTTACCTTTGTTTTGTTAATTTTGCTGAAATGTATAGATATGTCAAAGTTTTTGGTCCGCCAGCAGGTGTTAAATTATGTGCTGGTAACATCTCTTTGGTTTGTCATATACATTGTAATTGTTTCAAGATTTTTATTTTCTATAGTATTTTTATCCTTAGTATTAGGCTTATTAGATTTACAGTGCTTCATCAGATTTCGGCATTCAACACCATAACATTAATAAAGTAGATAATGTTACATTTAGCCCTACAACGTAACTCCACGACATCCTGAATTAAATATCAATAACACATGTGTGTTTTTTTTTATCTCAGAGACAACATTACGTTTTCATTCAAAATTATTTGAGCCTTTATCACTTTCACATTTGAACATCCAAGAGTTTATATCACATCATAAGTGCCAGAATAGGGACTCACAATTACACTTTTGTATTGTGTTTACAAAGTGGTAAGTGTAATAATTTTGTAAAATACAAATTATATTTATTAGGAGCGGCTAGTAATACCATTAAAATATCTAAAGAGACCCAACTCATCGTACATTAGTGTATAATAAAGACATATTAACTAGTGTATAATAAAGATAAACACAAATTAATATTCCGATTTATCTTACTTTTGCTCCACTATATTTTTGATCGGAATACTAAGCAAAAAATATTAATTATATTACAAAATGATATATATATATATAATTAGCTAACATATGTTCAAAGTAATTCACAAGTACGAATAGTTTACAGTGCTAATGAGTAATTTAAGCGTAACCATCGAGTTACTCATTAATAATACATAAATAACTAACATACGGTTGAATAAGTAAGGACAAACGTTTTTACACGAGAAGATATTTTTGTAATAATTAAAAACTTTTGGTGCAAATCGAAAACAAAGGATTACAAGAATAATGATTTTATACAAAGTGCTTAAAAATAAAATTGATTTATACAAAGCTCACTTTGCAAAGTTATACTTTTCATTACAAAAGCAAAATGGGGATACAGGAGTAAAGAAATAGAACAAGTAAAAAAAAAGAGTGAACTTTTAGTAAGTTAGAAACGCAAATATAGAAAATGAAAAGTATTCATAAAATAAGAAAGTGGTAAACATATAGTTTACAACGCATAAACATACTGATCTGAGATATTATAATAAAAGTTTGTTTATTTTGAATTTCGCGCAAAGCTACACGAGGGCTATCTGCGCTAGCCGTCCCTAATTTAGCAGTCATCAACACCCACCGCTTGGGATACTCTTTTACCAACGAATTGTGGGATTGATCGTACATTAGTAACGTCCCACGGCTGAAGGGGCGAGCTTTAAGCTTAACTACAAACACATGTATTTTCATACTCTGCATTTTAATGGATATAAACATTAGTTGTCATCTCAAAACTACTCGGATAGGTATAAAATTATCTCCGAAAACCAACATTTTCAGTACACAAGATCAAATCTCAATTTTCGAGAACGGAATTGCGAAAATAGCTGTTACATTAAAAAAAAAAAAACTTTTTTGCTGAACTATCAGTGCTTTAGTTTGGTTTGGTTATTTTAGAGCAAAATCGCATTGGGCTATCTGCTGTGTCCATCGCAGTGAATCGAATACTGGATTTTAGCAATGTAAATATGTAGATTTACCGCTGTCCCACCTAAGGACTAGTGCTTTAATTTCTGGAACGGAATGTCTTTGTAAACCTCTATGTCCGTCATGGTCTTAACATTTGGGTATATGAATAACTTTTCTGTTTGGTCACTTTATGTTTAGTTGTTTATTTAATGACTTTTCTTATATTTGTTGGTTAAAGATGCGACAGGTTTAACTTTCAGCTTTTTTTTTTCCCACAGTACAAAAGGGTGTCACTTGATGGTACTGATATCATTAGGTTGTTCTGGTAATTAAAAGGTTTGTAGTTCTGATGCTTTTGCTATTGAGCTAGTTATTACACTGTTATTTATATATAGTTATTTATTATATATAAATATTACACTGACTGGCCACTTTACAACGACTTCATCATACACTAAATATATCTGCAAACTGATAATTTGATGAGTCAGTTGATTGCGGAGATTGAGTCGTGTCGTGATTAATATGCAATACAGCGGCCGAAAGCAAGGACCTCTCTGATATTCGAAGAAGCATGAACATTGTTAATAAAAATAATTTCTTTGACTGTTTTACGGAGACATCTGTCGTCAGATTCTACAATAAAAAATACCGTGTTTAAAGGAACGAAACTTTCCTAAACTGGGGTGTTCAGTGATATTGATATCCCCCTTCGCCCCGCTCGTGCGTTTTTTTGCTGAGTTCGTGGATTTGATAAATTCTTGAAGGTTGTTTATATGTTCCACAGTGGCGGATATGAAGGCTTGAGAAATGTCTGGAGGGCAGAGAGAAGATCAAAGCCGATGACGACGTTGAAGAGAAGAGAAGAAGCGAGGCAACAAACATTCGACAAAGGATATAATAACAAACGTCCCATGAGCAGAGTTACCTAGTGGCTTGGATCTGTAAATCCAATTGCAGTAGAATTTGTTGTGAATGGAATTTGGAGATTTCCGAGAAAACCCAGTTTCACAGGAGAAGCACCGAATAGTCTATCAGTCCTGTGCTCAAGCTGGTGATTCGATATCAAAAAGTAACATGTACCATCTGCCTTCATACCCGTCAGATGCTCTCTTTCAAAGGGAGACCAAAAATAGCAAGTGAAAAGAAATATGTCTTCCACTAAGAAAAACTGTAGCCATCAACACACCTTTCTGACAAACAGATATTCTTGTTAAGTTGAACAGACATTTCACTATGCCTCAACTGACAGCTAGTCAAGAAACCACTTCTCGTACTTATTTGGTACTTAGAACAAAAGTTGTGGTCACTGAATATATGGAAGTATGTTATATGGCCTGACGAGGAGACCACAAAAACACTTGATTCTGATTGTTTTGTTCTAACAGTGCAAGCTGATTGAGTTGTTGTAATGGTGTGAGGAAAATTCTTGAGGGTTGGGCCCTTTGATGCTTCCAAAAGGGAAGATAACATCCACATTGAATCTGAACGTAGTTGCTGTTTGCGTGAAGCCCACATTGCTCAATTTCCACCCTGATGGGCGAGGTCTATTACAAAACAATCACACAACCATTCTCCTTGCAACAGTCGCCTTTCTTGGTCACCATAATAATTAAATCTCAGCTCAATTGATTATATTTTGAAAGCCAACTTTGTTATTAAAATCCCTTTTTTGACCTCAGGGAACCAGCTGCAGACCATAATACTTCACAACTGGAGTATAATTGCACAATATATGTTCTGGCATCTTATGACGTTCATGTGTCACTAAATCCAAGTTACGAGGGTTGTCCGAAAAGTTTGTGGCCCGACGTAAAAGAACTGGAATGTATGATTTTTCTGCTACATGTTAAGTTTGAACCTTTTTGATGTGTAAACAAAATGTAACATAGGACGTAACGAGCTTATTTTGTATGTTGTGGATTTCTGAAGGAATGAATTGAGCAGTGTTAAACATCATGGAGAAGATCTGACTTCGTGCTGTTATTTATGATATGCTGTTATATATATATGAAAAATTGCCATTAGGAAGTAAGCAGAGGAAGTGGAAATCGGTAGAAGTACTGTAGCAAGAATTTTGAGTGACAGTTTGTAAGGTTAATGCCAGATGTGTTCCAAAAATGTTGTCACCTGAGTAGAAACGGATCAGAGTTGTCGAAAGCTAACACCTACTCCATAGATTTCAATAGATTCATAACTCTGGATGAAACGTGGGCTCACCACTTCGATCTAGAGACAAAAATGCAAAGTTTGCAATGAAAACATCCACGTTCACCCTCCCAAAAGGAGTTCAAATCACAGCCTACTGCTGGAAAGGTCACTACATCAAGTTTTTTGGGATCCCAAGAGCATTTTACTAGATAATTATTTGGAAAAAGGTTAAACTGTTACAGGAGATTACTATGCATCCCTAGTCAACAAGTTGCTTTGAATGCTATCCATGATGCTGGCTTCAAATTATTCAATCCTTACTCAAGGGTTTTTAGATCCAAGGGACTTTTTGTTCTTCTAACCTTAAAATCTTTCTTAAACGTCGAATATCTCAGAGTGATGATGATATCGTACGTACCGTCCAATGCTGGATTGAGGACCGCGAAGAAGAATTTTTTCAGAAGGGCATAAAGGACTTACAGCACCGCTGGCGCAAGTATAGACTCAGGAGAAGATTATGTTGAAAAATAAATCATAATTGAGCCAAAGTCTCTTTTCTTAATATGTCGTTCCACAAACGTTTCGTACACCCCTCGTATTATCATGGTAAAAAATTCTACAACCCGATATTAGTTGGGATATTCGTAAAGTTTTGTCTTCTGTTTTAGTTCTGCGATAATTGACACTGGGATGTTTATATATATCATAAAGTGGGAAGTTTGGTAACATATTCTCGAATAATATATTCACCTCAGAACCAAAGCCCCGCTAACTTGTCTGAGGTAGCTTGCACTAGAATGACGTCAGTGAAGTCAATACGGTCAATACGGTAAAGATAATACTAGATTATTTTTACTAACCAACGAAATGGACATGTACTTGAAAGGCAGCACAAGCCCAGTCACGTTACCATTGTATTCTGAAATTTGGTATTATATTAGTGGTTGGTATGTATTTTATTTTTTACGTTATGCTTGAAAACTTAGAGATACAAACTCTGTTTAACTTGTTGTTCCCTTTTACAATTTGTCAGATCCTTGGTTATTTGGCCCGTGTTTTTGTCATTATTCATGATACAGTTCTTATTTTCTTGGGTTTAGTCAAGAAATGTTTATATGTTTTACTATTTCACTTGCTCAAAGAGTAGACTGGAAACGAAGTAAGAATATTTTTCTTTTACCCTCAAACTGAATATGTTCGTTTGCAAAATAAGCATGGCAAAAAATTTGTGGATTCGTCAGAATATTAACATTCTCAATAGCAAGCCATTTTTCTTATAAGAAAAAGGAAACACTAGTGGTAAAAGATTTTCATTAAAACTATAAATAAAACGAAGTTAATATTATATTTAAGAAAGAAACGAAAAACATTGAGTTTCTTGATAAATTTTACTCGCTAGTCGCGACGTAAAATTTTGATTCATGAAACGTATTGAAAATTGAGTATAAACGAGTATTATCCCTCGAAACTAAATTTAGACCATTCGCAATTTTATTCAAGTGCTCTCAAAAACGAGAATAGTAACAAGTTAACGTATTAGATACATATTTATCAGTTATAATAGATAAATGTAAAGCAAAATATAAGAAAAAGAGTTAATTATTAACACAATTTCGTCCGATAATGTTGCATAACAGAGAAAAAGTATTTTAAATGTATGAAAAGAAAAGCAATAGAAAAGTAATAGGATGTATGTAGTTTATTGTTCGGCATACCTAAGTCAAAACAAAACGGGCATATTGTCGCGGTAACGACATGTGAGCCACTAGCCCTCGGATTTACAGTTCGGCATACTAACCGTGAGCCAACACCCAGCCTATTCGCAAATTGTGTTCTTTAAATAATCAAAGTAATCTTTGGCATATTTTAATTTCTATTCGATAATTTTTCTCGTACAGAGTGTTTTGCAAATTATCAGAATACACTCGTATTCAAACTGGAGAAGAATCCATATTTAATTGAGCATACCAATTCGGATTTATTACTTATTGTAGCATATTAATGTTTAGCTATTTAAAGGGAGAAATGGAGATTTAAAGAAAGGGATTTATTTCACCTGCTTACAAGCTGGGTTAAAAACCCTTTGAAACAATTTATATGAAGATTAAGCTCAAACGAAGTATCTCAAAGAGCTAGTCAGTTCCTCAGTAAATCTTACCTTTTAATCGTCTGAAGATTTACTCGTGAAGAGTATTATGTAACAGTGCAGAGTTATGTGTGATTCTCAGGTTTAAAACATAAAGGCTACTATTAAAGTTCACAATATTAAAGAGATCGATTTATTAAAATTCTCTCTCTTTTTTTTTTTTTGAGCTTCTCCTGTTACTACTCTTAACGAAGGAATACTCTCCAACTTCAGCAAGCGAACGTTGTTGCAGAAGCCAATGGAGGCTTCTAATGAGGTTATTTGGTTTGCCTATCATGTTACACAATATATATATATATCAAGCAACATCTACCTCATTGGAAAACCCTATTAACGATGCAGTGATAGTACTGAGTATTGATCTCGTGCTTTTCGAGTGGTTTTGCTATACAAGTAAATTATAATTGGCTTTTCAAGTAGATGCTCAAATACAGACAAGGGATCAGCCTGTTATTAAAATATAGCAATTTTCTTTTCTCTCATAATAGGTGTCTCATAAATCTAAATTATTTTGTTGGTCGAAGTTTGTCTTTCAATAGACGAATTTTTGTTATCCTTCGTAATAGCGTCTATTATTCTTCACATTTGAAGCTTGACATTTGTAAGATAGTAGATGTACAGATTTGTGTCATAATACATGCAGACTGTAGCAATTAGGTGGCTTCGTTCGGATTCATTATCATAAAACTTGGGGTGAGTGTAATAGCATATATACTAATATTCGAAACTAATGACAAATGTAATAATTTAACGTATTAGATACATATGTTTCAATTATAACAGATAAGTGTAAAGCCAAATATAAAAAAGATTCAATTATTAATGAAATTTCGCCTGATAATATTGCATAACAGAGAACAAGTATTTTACATGTACGAAAAGAAAAGCAGTGAACCATGTCTCAAATAAGCTGTACTACATTCAACCACAATTCACAACACTAAGATTTCTGTTTTCACTTTGACACTTTCAGTGCATTTGAACAAGAAAATGATAGAAATAGACACAATGTAACCCAATGAAGTAAATGCGTTTTACACTTAGTTAACGAAAGCCATGCACAAGCTATGTTTAGTGTATTATGTTAGCATGTGGTAATTTAGAGTTAAAATTAGAATTATTATTATGGATTTTGACTTACTGGGTGGGGTAGTTAGTATCTCGCCACAAACTAGAAGGATAGGTATGAATATGAAATATTGCTTCTGAAATAGCTGTTCAAAAGTTTCTGCAAACATTTTTTCTTTGGAGGATGAATGTTATGTGGAAGATACCCATGTAGATCTTTTACTATTTCTCATTATGGTTTCAAGTCTCGTAATGCCCATGCTTTCAGGCTTTAACATATGTCTACTGTAAAGGAGTATGTGGAAAAACTCTATAACTTTTAAAATAATTCCATATTTTGTAATTCTTCCTATCTCCCTTCTTTTCTAAGTAAATTGAGTAAGTAAGTAAGGGTGCCCACTGATATTTAAAATTTTGTCCCATTGGTTTGGACAATAATTTTATAGACATGCTGTTCTTCAACATGATATGAGTTTTAGTAAATATTGATGGAAAATGGATTGTTATGTTTTTGCTCCATTCTACAAATTATATATATATATATATGTTATAAATTATTATTATCTGGACATGAACTAAATAAATAATGACCTAGATCTAGATTACTCTATTGCAAACTGGATCTTTCTAAGATAAACTAGAAAACTCTACCTCTGTTTCAGCTGCTTTCTACGCGATTATAGAATTTGTTCAAGTTCATGGGTGGCTGTGAAACATTTGACATGTTCAGACTCGATGTTCTTTTGGTACTGAATTGCACAGAGAGTTGGTTATTATCTTCTGGAGTAAAAACTATCCTGATGTCTTGCTTCGTCTTGTTTACATGGCTTTAAAAATATTACCCTCAGCCAGGAAGTAGGTTCTGAACATGGGTAACATTATCCTCATCAATTAAAACGTAATTAAAATTATATTCACAAAAGCGTAAAACAAACTAGGCAAACGTGTAGCAGAACAATAGAAAACTATATCTAAAAATACTGAGTTTACCTCATAGCCTGAGACAGAGTAGAAAAACAGTGAAAACCCTTAATTGACAAAAGTACACTACTAAACAGATCATTCCTGTAGATATTATCTCCACTATTGGAACTTACTGAATAAATTTGTATTTAAAAACATAAACTTGAAGACAAGTGCAGTTTGAATATTTGTTTACAGTTTGAATTTTTTAACATTTACCAATACATCAGGGATTAGCCACCATTTTTGGTTTACATTGTGCAGAAGACTTGGGATTCTTTTAATGAATTATTGCATCAATCGGAGTACCACAGATAAGATTTCCAGTGAAATAAACTAGCCAGTTTCGACAATTAAGACATGCATTTGGGGACATTCCATAACTAGAAAAACAAACCAAGATGTGATTAAGAAGAGTTTTATTGACCTGTTAATAGTTACATTGTTTACCAGACAGGGCAGATCTAGTCAAACAAGGAATATTGCCACCACCACTACCACGATGACTGTACATGAACACGTGATGGATGTAAATCGTTTTATTTCGTCAAGGGACTTTGTTTAATGAATCACTTTTGAACTTGTTATTTGAAATATCTGAAACATTTCAAACGAGAACATAACCATTTTGTCTTAAGAATTATTGGAAACAATAACTTATAGGACAAAATGGTTATATATTGGGATTGTTGTTAATCAAAATTCATAAAAAAAGCCACGTAGTCATCCCACTCATCGTATTTTTTTCCTTCGCGATCTTGTTTAACCTATTCTTGGTAGTATAGTTTTCTATCTACCAATTTGCCTGACTCTATATGACAAAGTAATTTGCATGTTTTTTCAATACCTAAGAGTCTTAAAAGGGTTGGTGCTAAAACAGTTAGTTTACTTATCTGTATGTAATTCATACAGAACGACAAACTATACAATAAACGGTTCTTTTGAGTGTTCAGTAACTGTAAATGCAGTAAATTCGGTTCGTGCATATGCTTTTTTCAAGTAGGTAAAGTAAGCAGTAACTGTCAGAATGTCACTGCTACACTAATATATTGTTACGTCTCCGTTTGTCAATTAACTTTCAGTAACTTCGTTCCGACGAAACTTTAGCGACACAAGTCCTTACTTAATTAAACTGGTTTATTCTTTCTGAATATAACTTGACGATACACTTATTTTCAACAGTCGCTCTTTTACAAACGTTTTAACAACGAACGTTAACTTCAACAATACGTCTCTCTCTGATTGCAGTTCAATTACTCATTACCTATACACACATTATCGCGTCACGCCGTCACCCTCTTATATATATACCAGACTACCCCATATCTAGTAATCTCCCGACAATTGACGAAGGTACAAGATATTTCCAGAAAGCAGGGGGCGTGACACTAGTCACGTGACCTCGCTGACGCAACAATATCATGGCTAATGGTCTGTCTAGGTTTTAAAGTAGTCATTCTCACTGGTATTATTTTCTTATTGTTTAGTTTAAAACCCCAGTACATGATTTATCTGATGGTCTAAGATTCTCTCCTGATCAATGAATGTATTTTATTGCTGTAATAATCTTTTAAAATTTTCTCTAATAATGTAATACTTACTAGCTGCTCTTTTGTACCTCGTTAGAAATCAGTCGTATCAAGTTTTCATTGTCAAATGGTACGTATTTTATCTTGATGATTAATTATTTAGCGTCAAAAGACTTTAAATCTCTATCATCCTCGTCTTCTAAGAGCAGACTAGCTGTCACTGATATTCGCCTACACGACACAATACCTATTGCCTGTTTTGATAATTTAGGTTATACTGATAATTATTCTTATTTTTTATCTAGAAATTAGCATGGCAAAGTAAAAGAAAAATCTCACATAAATTCTGGATACAACAGTAAAATTGTTTTTATCTTTTCTGGGACATTCCAGTCAAAAGAATGTAGTGTTATCGTACACTATGATTTTATGATGTATTGCATAAAGCGTGGAATTGATATATAAGTACAGAAGTATCAGAATAAATAAACTTATAATATAAATAGTTATTTGTGTAATTACAAAGAAAAAATAAAATTTAACGAAAATTATAATAACACACCGACTTATAGTGCCAATCACAAAACAAAACACGAAAAAATGCTTTCTGTAATTAGAGAAAAAAGTGCAGAAGGTTAATCATATTTAGGATTAAAGATTTATATATATACTAATACAATGATGTGTGTCACTGCAGTTGTGGGCAAGACATGGCTTAGTGGCTAGATTGTGAGACACTGAATCTGAGACTCCATGGTTTACTGTACGTTTTGGAACCGTGAATGCCTTACAAGAGTGATGGTCAAATCCTACTATTCGAATAAATTAGCCCAAAAACCGACGATGGGCACTATTAACTTTCTCTTTGCGCAAATTTCCACACAAGAACATTTAAACATTGCACATGTGGGCTCATGATGCCACGGGTAACACACTTAGCCAATATATATTATGGTCAAGGCGAATTTTGAAATATGCGACAGTACAATGCCTCTTTGAAATGAGTTATGAATGGAGGAATACGTCACAGTTCCTTCTGAAGAAGGGTATTCGTATATCGAGACAATTAAACAAGGTACAGTGAAAGTACACATACTATGAATTGAAGAAAGATATTAGACACAACTTGTCAGTGAAAGACAAACAATTCTTTATTACACCAGACGAGCAAGTACAATACAGCAGGTCATGTTCATTCAAAATGACAGGCAACATTTCAGAATGGAGATTCTTTTCTTCAGAAGAAACCTGAGTTAAATCTCAAACATATTCCACATGTTGACATTGCTATAGCAACTATACAGTGTCTAAGCCACATAATTCTACTAAAACCTCTTCCATTAGAGAAATTAAGTGCCATCAAAAGGAAATGACCTATGATAATGACTAACTACATCACTGTGATGTTAGTCATATACATAACCAACTTCTCCACTGTAAGACCAGTAAGCATACCATAGGAAAATTTGTATAGGTGAACACAAGTAAAGCAGTCTCATTTCAATACATTTTTTAATTTCAGGCTACAAATTGAAAGCAATATATAAAACAACATTTGGTTTTACAAAAGCAGATCACTTCAAGTAAAATATTTAGACATATAAACGATGTAATAAATAAAACTTATACAATAAAATCATCAATAAAACGTTAATTTCGTAATAACACTTTTACTAGTTGGTGAAAAAAAGATTTTACGAGTGTTCCTTTATCACGTTTTAAAAAAGGCGAACTTTCACTTTTCACTTAATCATTGCTATTACTATATTTTTTAACAAATACACTGTGATAGTACTGTACACGTTGTCGAAAACATTATTTAACGGGATATTTATCCACATATGATTAATTACTATTATAGAATAACAATACTTACAATAAATCTTTGAGGACCACCTAAGCGTTAGCGATGTATTCAAAACTCTGTCTGATCCGTGTTCTTTGCTTCAATAGATGCATATAATCATGACTGATCACTGACGTAAGTCTTGTGTATGAAACACAAAACTTCTTCAATGTTCTGTAGGACAATATTTCACAGTAACCCTATTTAAAATACCAGAACTTTTCAGGTGTTGTTTCACTATTATAATAAGTACACAAAACAAACGAATTCGCCTCTAACTCTAAACTGAAGACTTTTTTTTTCTTTTTCTAGCTAAGATGTCAAGTTTACTGTAATTTGAATATATTGACGTCACTGACATATGACTCATAAGGCTTAAATCTAAGCTGACCACATGAACATGTTTTACACTGTTCTAAGTGCCTGGTCAAGGTCAGGCTTGAAAATATATTACTATTATGACGAATATAATGTTTTAAAACAATGAACGCAGAGATAACGCTACATTGGCACATAAGACGAAGGTCAAATCTTAGTTGCCTAAATTTTATTTCGCAATACACAGTTAGATGTTAGCTCGACCATATATAAAGGGATAAAACCTGGGATTATTGTAAACGGTGGAAAATTATGATTATGACCATCAAAAGTCTCGGAATAAAGATAATTGATATCAATAATTTTACACCCCATGTCTTTATCACTGTTTCCAAAAAAAATTGGATTAGAAAAACTGCAGAAAGGATATTTCCCTCATCTTTTTATTATAAAGTCAAATCAGGAATATCAAGGACCTATCCTGGATCCCAGTTTTTACTCCCCGGACGCCATGTCAGCATCCGTAAGACAAAAGCTCCTGAATTGGTACTGTCAGCGAAGAGACGAAGAGTACATCTTTGATTTCCAGGAATAGATGTACAGGTAAGAAAAACTATTAATCTTAAAACTTATCAATTATATTTTGTTGATCTCATGAAAATGTATTGTTAAAAAATAACACTGTTGATTCTCATTATGTTTTGCCATTGTTGAATATTATATCATTCTTTATCTTTCTTTAGATGCTGCCGATCACACGTAGATTTGGTCGCCAAAAATACCAGTGATGGGCAGAACAAAGACAGCCCATTGTGTAGCATTGGGCTTAACAATAACCACAACCAAATACCAAATGAAAATGCCGTAATCTCTCCCCCTCTTTCTCCAAAAGGGAGCCGAAGGCTGTCTGGAGGGGTCATTTGTTCTAATCACTCGCAAGTAATGTGTTGTTTATCTGTTAGTCAGTAAGTAGATGCTGAAATGACGTCATTTAATGGACACCTAACGTTGCAATTTTTACTTTTGTGATGTCAGCAAAACGTGCGCATTCTGTGAGACACGAGAAGAATTATGAGCTCTATAGACTAAAATACACTATGACACAAGAACTTCGAAAGCAATAACTAAAATTATTTGTTACTCTTAATTATTATTATTTTTTTTTAACTATTGAAACAGAACACTTTCGGGGACCCTGCGGAAGTACATCTAGTTTTAATCTATGTCTTGTAACAATTTGTATACTTCAGCTTGTAATACTTTTATTTACAGGCATTTGAGGGCGTATGTACTATTGTTAACGAGAAATATCTGTTTTTGTATTTTACAAGGGAAAATAATCTTACTGGCTACCCTTACAATAAGAACACAATAATCACCCTTACAATAAGAACACAATAATCTCACTGGCTACCCTTACAATAAGAACACAATAATCTCACTGGCTACCCTTACAATAAGAACACAATAATCTCACTGGCTACCCTTACAATAATAACACAATAATCTCACTGGCTACCCTTACAATAAGAACACAATAATGTTACTGGCTACCCTTACAATAAGAACACAATAATCTCACTGGTTACCCTTACAATAAGAACACAATAATCTCACTGGCTACCCTTACAATAAGAACACAATAATGTTACTGGCTACCCTTACAATAAGAACACAATAATCTTACTGGCTACCCTTACAATAAGAACACAATACTTATTCTTACCTAATAAATATGATAGACATGTTACTGCGGTCATGAGTTCAATAATAATCCTCAATTTACATATTTCAATAAATAAAATATTTTCTTTCTTTCTACCCCTAAAAGTGAACTTAAAAAACAAACTGCACTGTAAAATAGTACAGTCTGTCACAAACTGCACTGTAGAATAGTACAGTCTGTCACAAACTGCACTGTAGAATAGTACAGTCTGTCACAAACTGCACTGTAGAATAGTACAGTCTGTCACAAACTGCACTGTAAAATAGTACAGTCTGTCACAAACTGCACTATAAAATAGTACAGTCTGTCACAAACTGCACTGTAGAATAGTACAGTCTGTCACAAACTGCACTGTAGAATAGTACAGTCTGTCACAAACTGCACTGTAGAATAGTACAGTCTGTCACAAACTGCACTGTAGAATAGTACAGTCTGTCACAAACTGCACTGTAGAATAGTACAGTCTGTCACAAACTGCACTGTAAAATAGTACAGTCTGTCACAAACTGCACTGTAGAATAGTACAGTCTGTCACAAACTGCACTGTAAAATAGTACAGTCTGTCACAAACTGCACTGTAAAATAGTACAGTCTGTCACAAACTGCACTGTAAAATAGTACAGTCTGTCACAAACTGCCACTTCTAAATGCTACAAGTAACTGTGATTTTAGCCGACATTTATTTAAGGTGCCATTAAAGATTACAGTGATTCACTAACTCTTAACGTATATATGATACTAATATTATTTTGGTATGTTTAGAATTTCAGATATGTATTACAAACATGCTCATTTTATGCATTTAAATTACTATCCTCTATTCAATCACACAACCTAGTTTCTCTGCAGATGTCATGTTGTGTGAATTAGGTTTAACACGAGAGAGCGTCTCTAACGTACAAGAATCTACTATGCTGTGTCAGGTATTTAATCTAGAATGCTTTTTTTGTCATGTTGTCGATATTTTTGTACTACAAAGATCAGACGGAGTGAACAGAAGTTGTTTATTTTAAGGACAATTTTGTTTGTTAAAACAAATTATTTAAACACTTTAGATTCCAAATTTCCTTGCTTACAACGGTACAGCTTGTTTTAAGTATACCTATACAATTAGTGGTTGTGATAATGCACTGTTCGACTACATATTTGAAGCCGTTCACCCAATATTTTATAGAAAAAACCATTTTTCATACTTCTGTCTGCACTGTTGTTTGTCTTGAATGGTAGTTTTTGGAAAGTTTAAATTTTGCTATTTTATTTATGCACTTGGTAACCCTAAACAGTCCATCTACTATTTTCTGTTCAGCAGTCTAGAAAATATGATGGATCACTACATACATCAAATAACAGCCTACGAACCTATTTGCCTCTCGTTTTGTTGAAATATTTTTCTGGTAGTTTCGTCATGATCTCTACCTTTTTAATGTTTAAATTAATTTGTTAATAAAAGCTAAATACAATTAATAGAACTGTTAATTATCTATTCGACAATCAACATTTGCTAAGATGTAATGTTTTATGTAGTCTAAAACTTTTAAATTACTAAATTGTTTGAAAGAATCATGAGGAAATTATACGGTTCTTATATATATTATTTAGTTTGCTGATTTTGTTTTTAGAAATACACTTATCATATAGCTTAATGCCAGTGTTTACTACATTTCGACATATCAGTGATGTAGAATGTAGACAACTTAAACAGATAAAAGAATACAGCTGCTGCTGACACTAAAAGTTTTTTTCAATTTCCGGATGAGTGAAAAGTCTTGTCTACCGGAAGTACACTAACACAGAATCCGGCTGAATCAATTTCGTCCACACGTCCCTCTCTTTTTTTCTGCAGATGTATTTTTCCCAAGCGACCAACCATAAAAACGCCACTTGATAGCCAGTAGATAGCGTGGTTTTGGTTTTTGATGACATTTTTCTAATATTTTGTTTTCCATAGTTTAATCAACCAGGTATTACTTTGATAATTCCTCTGTGTTAGTGTACTTTCGGTCGGAATAAAAATACGAAATTGTTTTCAAAAACGATGATTTTGTACCAGATGATTTTGTCACTAGAAAAATTTACTATTTTAAACTGGACAGACCAGGAGAGCCACGACAGTTGAACACTCAAGTAGTGAGGCTAATCGAGTAATTATCTATATTCGCTTTATAAACTATTAATTTCATCATAGGTAGCGTACTCAAAAACAAATATTAGCCATTTTCCTACATCATAAATAGAACAAGAGGGAATCCTCAATAGCCGCGGCACTTGAAATTCTTTTAGGCAGGATTAGAGTAAATTAATTTATGAGACCTTTTTTTCCCCTTTTTATTAGTTATAGTTTTGTGCGCCAGCAATACAAAGCGTGGGGCGCACGTATACCGGATTCGATTTTATTACTGACTAGGATCTCTACACGCCTACCCTCAAATTGAAGTTATTTTAGGTAGGATTAGAGTAAATTAATCTATGAGACCTGGGTGTGCTCAAATCAATCAATCAAAAGGGTTTGACGCTCTGAGTCCAAAAACTGTAATTAGATCTTGAATCGGTCAAGAGATGACGGAGCTATGTGCTAAAAGTTTGTACTTAAAAAACAAACTCGGAGCCATTCTATGAACCGCAATGCCTCGGCTAAAAATTGAAAAAAGTATCGAAACATAGACAAAATGCCCATATTAAATGCAAGAAATGAATTAGTTTTTCTTGTATATAAAAATTATTATCCTTTTTTAATTCTCTGTTTGACACACCAATGACAGCTTTAATCTTTAATGTCAGTTTGATGGATGTTCAGACGATGCATTTTGTACCCCGAATATTTAGTTTTGATATATAACAAAAGATAAAATGCTTGGTCATTCACAGCACGACGGTATAGATCAATAAGAAAACATATAATAATAAGAGTTTTAGAATAGTTTCCATATACGATTTGAAACTGTGCAATTAGTTACTCGCTTATAAAAGAAAAGAGAAAACAAATGTAGCAGCATATGTACTATTATTCTGAATCTTGTTTAACTCAAACTGGAGCTTATTACAAGAAATTTTTATTAAAGCAAATAAAATTAAGCTTGAACTGGATTAGTGAACTAACATGTAGGATATCAGTAGCTCCTGATGAAGCTGTAATAGCGTAATATGGGGCTAATAAAGGTACATTCTGAAGATATATCTCGTTGTTTGATTTATCTCAATAGCATTATATGTATTTGATGTCATTAGCAAGTGCTCCTTCAGTGGTAAATCGTCACATAATCAAGAACATAAGTTCTAAGAATATTATATAATAGTCAACTTATTATGTACTTTACAGAAATGCCTGAATTATTAGATATAAAGAAGTTCCTGGACTTTAAGACCACCGACTGCAATGTTGTTAAACTAATTTGAATATTTTTTGTAAAATTAAATATCTCCATAAACAAGGTAGTTTGATAACACATTCCAGAGCTTTTGCCAAGGATTTTTTACAACTGCACAATTCCATTTTAATTTCATCATTTTTAAGAACATGATGCCTTATTACACCTCATATATAAAGGCCTAGTAACAAATGATCCAAAATATTTAATGTTTATCCACTTGAACTTACTTATATAGGTGAATTTTCAGCTGCACAAATACCTTACAGGTACACAATTTGTGATCAACTGCACACTAAGAAAACCCATGTCACATGCTTCTTCTCTTCAAAGTTTGGCCCCCAGTAGCTCAGCGAAAAGTCTATAGGCTTACGGTATTAAAATTCCGGTTTAGTACTATTAGAAACAGTTTATTGTGTTTAGTATTATGTACAAAACAACATTGTGTTTAGTATTATGTACAAAACAACATTGTTGTTTAGTATTATGTACAAAACAACATTGTGTTTAGTATTATGTACAAAACAACATTGTGTTTAGTATTATGTACAAAACAACATTGTGTTTAGTATTATGTACAAAACAACATTGTTGTTTAGTATTATGTACAAAAC
>NW_013667921.1:30083-32859 GCF_000517525.1 Limulus polyphemus
GTGTTTAGTATTATGTACAAAACAACATTGTGTTTAGTATTATGTACAAAACAACATTGTGTTTAGTATTATGTACAAAACAACATTGTTGTTTAGTATTATGTACAAAACAACATTGTTGTTTGGTATTATGTACAAAACAACATTGTGTTTAGTATTACGTACAAAATTGTTTCACTGAAAATTGTTCGAAAACAAGCACATAATTTGTCATTGATTTTCATTGTCGGGATTTTTTTCTGTTTTGCTACATTTTTTTGTAATATCCATTAGAAACATATGTAAGAAGAATTATCCATTTTTTGACGATACCATCGATCATTTTGTTTTGTTAGTAGGTTACAACGTTATTATGCTGTAGGTTAAAAACAAACAAACAAAAATGTCATAATAAAATCGTAAAACCTTTTTTTTTGGAAGTTTGTTAAGTGAACATATATTATTCGATTGGTAAAGTTTTTATATACGTTGAAAATATTAAGTTCGTTGTCTTAACTGCTAAGAACTGGGAAAGAAGTAATCACGAATTAGGTAAGAAGAATGAACATGTCTTATCATGTACATATCATACAACAGTCGTCTAAAATGAAGTTCATATAAATAACCCAAAGAGCGCTGTTATTAATTTTCTCGAAGTTTTTTTTATCCCACCTCACATCAGCTACTTTGTTTAGCCATTGTTTGTTTTAGAACAAAGGCATATGTGGCTATTTGCGATGTACACACATTGTAAGTCCGTAAACTTATCTCTGTCCCACCGGGGGACACTCTTGTTAGAGGTAAGTCTGCATTTGACAGGTTAATATAATAAAAATCCGAAGGCTTATTGGTTTTTATTTACCATCTCTCGGGATCTGAACAGATAACGAATCACTAGGACAGGACTTTATGATCATCGTTAGAGCCTTAGCAAAGAACCAAAATTCATAATGTAACATGTTAATTGCTTTAACCTGTGTTCAACTAAATTCTCTAGCCTTGATGTCCTTCCATAGCTTTCAAAATTATCCTTTTGTTAATTTTTTTGTGAGATTTGTTGTTACTGTCATTGTAAAAGTGCTTTTACACTATTAAAATAAACGTACTAAACGTAATGCTAAATCAATGTTAATCTGCAAGTATTATTCTGTGCTGGTGTAAAATCAATACGTTTTTGTAAACTAAAATACCATAGAGTTACTTAATCTATGTTGTAACTGTCTTATGAATATTTTAGATGTAGGCCTATATGGGCAATAACCTATAAAATATAACATTAGTATAAAATACATATAAATCTAAACATTCCGCATTGAATAACACAAGCAGAAAGGAAAACATATCTCTCTTATTCTATACCTAAGTTATATATTCCTTATATTTACATCTTAAATTATTTATAAGCATGTTGATATACTTGTGTTCATGCACACACTGTAGTTCTAAGCTTTTTCCATTAGTATCTTCGCATTTTTAACATAACTAGTATCTTTTTCTTCGGCTGTATGGAGCAATTGTTTGTCACTAGTTACATTTGACACTATTCTTGATCCATTGAATAATTGATTTCATAGTCATATCTTTTGTCTGATGATCTTTTAGTTGAGTGTTGGACCACATTAGTTCTTCATCATCACTTGTAGATAACCCTCTTAGACATTATTCTGTTGTACTTTATGTTGGATGTGTTTACATTCTTGTGCTTTCTTTTCATAGTATTAGGTCGTCAAGAAATTAATGTCGCGTTTTGGAACACTTTCATTAACCACCCCTCAAAAAAAGTACATCACGTATAATAGTTAAACGAACCGCCTAAACGTCACGTTAATGTAGCCTATATAAAGTGTAAAGTTTTGTATACTCTAATCCCTTATAATGATGGCACACAATGAGACACACGTTCGGCATGTAATGCTGTTTGAATACAAGAAGGAAAACAACGCCTCTGTAGCCACAAAGAATATCAAAAAAGCTGATGGAAATGTTTTGAACGTTCGTAAGTGTCAACGATGGTTTAGCAAATTTCGTTCAGGTGACCTTAGCTATAAAAACTGTGATGGCAGGGCTAACAAATTGGAATTGATATTGATGCTCTAAAGATGCTTGTTAAGTCTAATCCAAGACAACACATTCGTGAAATGGCCCTGAAATTGCGTGTATCTCATGAAACAATATGTAAACATCTAAGGAATATGGGAAAATTCCATAAATAAGGTATTTCGGTGCCTCACGAAATCTCTGATGATCATTGTTTCTAATGTGTGAACGTTGCTTCGTCTCTTCTGGCGCATGAACCATGTTTGGACAGAATTGTTATCGGTGATGAAAAATGGGTTCTCTATGCGAATAGTAAACACCAAAAACAATGGCTAAGTCCTAGACAAAAACCACTTCCGACCCCAAAACCTGGACTCCATCTGCAGAAAGTGATGCATTGCATTTGGTGGGACATCAAAGGAGTAATTCATTTCAAACTCCTCAATCCACAGTGAACTGTCAATGCAGAGATATATAGTCAGTAACTGGGATGTTTAAATCAAGCTCTTCATCAAAAACGCCCTTCACCCGTCAATTGGAAAGGTGTTCTTCTTCTCCACAACAATGCACGTCCACATGTGGCACGTTAGATGCAACACAAGATTATGGAGTTGGGTTGGGAAGTTCTCCCCACCCACCATATTCTCCAAATATGGCACCATCAGATTACCATCTTAATGGGAAAAGTATGCAAATGTGGAAGGTGTTAAAGAGGACATTTAGATGTTTTTGCTTCAAAGCCAAGTGATTTCTTTAATCA
>NW_013667921.1:33821-61815 GCF_000517525.1 Limulus polyphemus
GTAATAATATAAAAAGTTTTTCTTTCATTACCCATTCAAGCCGTCTCCAGCCATTATTAAAGCTATATTCTAAATGTTTGTGCAACTAAAAAAAACAAAAAACGTGTGTTTAACGTAATGCCAGTTGTTTGTACACCACAACAGTTGGTCTGTTTATCAGTTTGAGAGTGTTAATGGTGGAGAAATGAAATGTGTAAATGAAATGTTTGAACACCACACAAAGTGGTCTGTCATCAGTTCGTACATTGTTCTATCAAAAAACACAACACTAAAATATCTCTTAATGTAAGATAGTGAATAAGGCAGTGAAAATGAGCTGAAACTATAATACTTTTCTTTTATCCTTAGCGAAGGTGTGTGGTTGCACTATTTTGATGATGGTAAACACTGAGATATACTTTCAAAGACTGGATTGTAATACACATAGCAATAAAACATCCAAATACCCTGAAAGGTGTATGTTGAGAAAAAGAAAAAATTGACTAGGTAAATGTTAACCTTCAAATTATCAAAGTCTGTTATATTTCTTTCTCTAATGATCACACATGTTGAGATATTTTATGTTTTACCTGTTCCAACATTAAATGTAAAGAACTAAATAAAAATGCATGTCAAATTACTCATTTTTGACAGTGGCCCTCAACAGTAATTAGTGGGATTAATTACAAAATTGAAGTGTTTTCTTATTGACATTTGTTTTGTGACTTATATGTTATTAGAAAACTCTAACCAACAAAGTCATGGACTCACGGGAAAAGTTAGTAATACGCACGACAAGCTGTCCATGCTGACTACATTTTCTCTTTTCACATAAAACAAACTTTCTAATAATTAAATAAAAAGAATTGCTTTTGTGCATATTTCGCTGTTTTCTTCAGACAACATTTAATTAAACACGTGTTTGCGTGACTTCAGAGTTCACTGGCCATGATACTGGTCCATATACCGTTGAGTCTTGAGTGCGGCTATTTCCATGTCATGAAGTTATAAGTACCTTCGTAATAGAACGGCTGGTTAAGCATTCTGCTGGCTCATCCGTATTTCTATTCAACAGGAGCAAAGTGCTGGAATGGAGGTTTATGGTTATTAATAAGGTTACGCCGAAGATGCCACGGAACTCCTCATTCGAAAAAGTGAATTAAAGACTGGCATCAGCACAAAAAGAATAGCTCATCAGTCCAAAGCTAGGGATGACTGATTCTTTGGCTTGTCGTTTTCTAGCGTTATTCGGCCTGCTTGACACTGTCTAATTTAATGGCGTAGTGATTATCGAGTCCTTCTATTCAAATGAATCTACTCTATCAAAGAGAATGAAGAGCTAGCGGAACTGCAGTTCCTTCAAGAATAGATTGTCCACTGATTCTTGCTTTGACAAATGTTATTTGTCTTATACTTAAGGCAATACTTTTTTTCATCCTTTCGAACCCAAAGTTCTGAACATATGACGGAGAAAGATGGAGTAGTTTTGTCTTAATAGCACATTCAAATAAAAGCATTTTGTTTGAGAAAAACTAAAATTAAACATTCTAAAACTTTGTTATATTGTGATGACCAGAAATAAGATCTAAATTTTTGAATTGAATTTTTACTAATGATTGAACTCGGCAAAGCCATTGTTGTACTCTGAGTCAGTTTTGCTATTTTGTTTATTGGAAGTGCCTTTGTTAAGAATTTTGTTAAGGATGATAATCGCACTGTAAAAATAAATTTTCAGAAGAAGTGGAAGTGAGGTCGGGCGTAATTCAAACTGCTTTAGCCCAATAAGTTGCTAATTCTAGAAAGCCACAAGCTGTTAAGGATTAATACAAGTCATCTTAATAGCTGCACAATAAAAGATATTTTGCAGTATTTAAACAAATATTAATCAGCATTAAGTACTTTTATCATTATTCATTAAAGAAAAATAACAATTTCAGTTGATATTCCTATAAATCTTAAACCAGCATACAAGCCCGTAACACATTCTTGTACGTGAACAGAGCTAGAAATATATGGTTACCTAATACTAACAACCGTCAAAAAGGCCATAAGTATATGGCTACCTAGTAAGATAACAACAATAAATAACACCAGGAATATATGGTTACTTTAGTAAACTAACAACTGTCAAATAGACCAGAAATATGTGGTTATCTAGTAAATTAAGAATCGTTAAAAACGAGAAATATGTTCTAGCATCGTATACTGAGAACCACCAAAAATACCATAAATACGGACTTACTGAGTACATTAAGAACTGTAAAAAGAAGAATAAAAATGACAAGAAATATGTGCTTTTTGTAGGAAATTAATAATTGTCAAAGAGATTAGAAATATGTGGTTACGTAGTAGATCAAAAATCGTGAAAGTCCAGCAATATATGGTTAAATAGTATCTCAAAACTTGTAAAAAAAAACAGACCAGAAATACGTAGTTACCTAGAATACTAAGAATCGTCAAATGGACCAGAAATACGTGGTTACGAAATATATTAAGAATCATAAAAAAGACTAGAGGCATGTGGTTACCTGGCAACTAAGAATCTTCTAAAGGGCCAGAAATAGATTGTTACAAAGTATATTAAAAATCATATAAAAGACTGGAAAATTTTAGCTACGTTCTGTAACAACAATCGCCAATAAGACCAGAATTGTAGTTATATAGTATTTTAAGAATTTTAACAACAAGAAAAAAAAACAGAAAAAAAAGTGATTTCGTAATCAGTTATGAATCGTAAGAAAGTCCAGAAATATGTGGTTACCTAGTATACTAAGAACTATCAAAAAGGTCAGAAATATTTGGCTGCATAGAATAATAACGATCGTTAAAAGGGCCAGAAATATGTATACGGTTTCCTACCATTCTAATAATTGAAAAAAACAACAAAAAACTATAAATATTTGATTAGGTCGTACAGTAAAACTCACCAAAAATTCCAGAAATAAATGGTTATGTAATAAACTCATAATCGCAACAAAGACCAGAAATATGTGGTTATGTAGTAAATTAAGAATTGTAAAAAAGATTAAATGTGTAGTTACGTAGTAAACTAAGAATTGTAAAAAAGATTACATGTGTAGTTACGTAGTAAACTAAGAATTGTAAAAAGATTAAATGTGTAGTTACGTAGTAAACTAAGAATTGTAAAAAAGATTACATGTGTAGTTACGTAGTAAACTAAGAATTGTAAAAAGATTAAATGTGTAGTTACGTAGTAAACTAAGAATTGTAAAAAAGATTACATGTGTAGTTACGTAGTAAACTAAGAATTGTAAAAAGATTAAATGTGTAGTTACGTAGTATACCAAGAATTTTCAATAGGACCAGAAATATACGATTAAAGGAGAAGGGAACATGTGAACATTCTTCAGTTTATGTCTTGTAGGATATATTTTAAACCTTCCCAGCACTGGGGAATCACGAGAACAATGTGCATTATTCTGGAAATGTTTTATGGTGGCTAAGAGCAGATCCTAATTCATACGCCCGCTTGAAGTAGTTTTCACGAGGTGCACCCTTTAAAAAGTTGTTTCTCTACGTGGAAACACTCACACTCGAGGGATTGTATTTCAAATGGCACAGATAACAAGTTCACCACGCTCACGTGAAACCATTTGCTTAAGACCTGTTTTTGCTAACACTCGTGATTTTTCAAGCACTTTTATGACGCCAGATTCTTTGTTGTTGTATATGTTGTTTGCTGTGGAATGAACTCGTTTGAGAATAGATTCATAGTTACCCATAAATTTTCCAATGTTAGTAGTATTATAATTTTTCGTCTTGACAAACTTGTTTTCTCTGGCTTTTGTAAAGATAGAGTCGGATGTTGTTTCATAAAACTTTTGATCCAGTCATTTCCAACCGTTTTGTCATCCTTCCATGTATCCGGTATCTTAAATCATATTCTGTAACCATAGAAACAGGCAAACTCAAGGCAATGCAGATAGGTCGGTCCGTAGTAAATTTTTTAGTACTTTACGATACAGCTCCCTGACACGGTTTCCTGCTAATCCGAAACATCTGTCTTATATGATAAGGTGTAAGTGAATATGTTTGGACAAGCAGTTCAAGTTTTTTTTTCTTGACGAAGTTTCACGATGTGGTCATGTAAGGTAGATTCAGATAAACCAAGCACTTCTGCTACACTTCGTACTGACTTCTTGTTTACAAATACAGCATTTGTTGCCTTTAAAACATCTTCTGGGATGTTTGCTCTATCTGTTTTGTTATTAGATTTATTTAAACCATTTTACACAGGTGGACATTCGAACATTTGCTATCCATCCTATCCTGATGTGTTCTCCAACCCCTTAGCCATCTTGGAAGCACTTATATCAAAGACAGCTACATTAAAATCTTACTAGTTCACCCATTACATGTCATGCCCTCATTTTCTCTTTTTTTGTCACTGTGATTTACTAGATTCATTACAACACTGTTTTTGGTTACGTGGTATAACTACGTATGGGCAAAAGGACCAGAAACCTGCCGTTGCATAATAAACTAAGGTTTGGCAAAGGAACATAAATATATAATTATGTACATAGTTATACCACGTAAAACTACGTATGGGCAAAAGGACCAGAAACCTGCCGTTGCATAATAAACTAAGGTTTGGCAAAGGAACATAAATATATAATTATGTACATAGTGTACTAAAAATGCTAAAAAATACATAGTTACGTACAATATCAAAAATCGTTAAAAGAAACACTAATATATGGCTATATAGTGCACTAAGAAACGTAAAAAGGACCAGAAATGTGTGGTTACGTAGTACAATAAAAATTATTAAAATGGCCAGAAATATACGGTTATTTAACATACTAAGAATGGACAAACAAACAAACAAAAATAAAAGAAACCGAAATATTTAGTTACGTACTATAATAAAAATCACCAAAAGACAAATGATATGTGGTTACGTAGTATACTCAAAATCGAAGGACCAGAAATATGTCGGCACGTCTTGTACCAGAAAGCGTAAAAAATACAAAAAATGTATTATGACGTAGTAAACTAAAAGTCAAGAAAATGAGCAAAAATGTTTGGTTATGTAGTGTACTAAGAGTGGCAAAAAAAACAAAACACCAGAAATTTTTGGTTATGTAGTGTACTAAAAATGGCGAAAAAAGCCCAGAAATATGGATCAGTATACCAAGAATCGTCATGAAGACCAGAACTATATGTAGTTAGGCAGTATACCAAGAATCGTCATGAAGACCAGAACTATGTGTAGTTAGGCAGTATAGTAAGAATCGTCATGAAGACCAGAACTATGTGTAGTTAGGCAGTATACCAAGAATCGTCATGAAGACCAGGACTACATGTAGGTAGGTAGTATAGTAAGAATCGTCATGAAGACCAGAACTACATGTAGTTAGGTAGTTTAGTAAGAATCGTCATGAAGACCAGAACTATGTGTAGTTAGGTAGTATACCAAGAATCGTCATGAAGACCAGAACTATATGTAGTTAGGTAGTATACCAAGAATCGTAAAAAGCAACAACAATACATGGTTGTGTAGTATACCAACAATAATGATAAAAACAACAACAATACTCGATTGTGTAGTATACCAACAATCATGATAAAAACAACAACAACAATACTCGGTTGTGTAGTATACCAACAATCATGATAAAAACAACAACAACAATATTCGGTTGTGTAGTATACCAACAATCATGATAAAAACAACAACAATACTCGGTTGTGTAGTATACCAACAATCATGATAGAAACAACAACAATACTCGGTTGTGTAGTATACCAACAATCATGATAAAAACAACAACAATACTCGGTTGTGTAGTATACCAACAATCATGATAAAAACAACAACAACAATACTCGGTTGTGTAGTATACCAACAATCATGATAAAAACAACAACAATACTCGATTGTGTAGTATACCAACAATCATGATAAAAACAACAACAACAATACTCGGTTGTGTAGTATACCAACAATCATGATAAAACAACAACAATAGTCGGTTGTGTAGTATACCAACAATCATGATAGAAACAACAACAATAGTCGGTTGTGTAGTATACCAACAATCATGATAAAAACAACAACAATACTCGGTTGTGTAGTATACCAACAATCATGATAGAAACAACAACAATACTCGGTTGTGTAGTATACCAACAATCATTATAAAAACAACAAGCATATATCTATTGTTACATAGTAGACAACGAATCGTCAAAACGTCCAAAAATATATGTAGTTACGTAATATACAATAAATCGTATAAAAATTCATAAATTGCAGTTACGTATTATATTAAGAATGGTCAAAAGGACCAATAAATTATAGTAACCTTGTAAATCAAAAATCGTGGAAAAGATCAGAAATATATAGTTTAGTAACAATCGTAAAAGAAATGGAAATATGACGTTACATATTAAACAAAGAATCATTAAAAAGTCCAGAACTATATGTAGTTAGTTATTATTCTAACAATCGTCAAAAGAAACACTAATACGTGGTTTCAACCAACAATCGTAAAAAATAAAAAAGAATATGTAGTTACGTTGTATACTAAAAACCTTCGAAATAACAGAAATATGTGGTTACATAGTATTCTAAAAATCGACGAGAAAGTTGTAACTACGTGATACACCAGCAATCGTGAAAAATAACAAAAATATTTGGTTACGTAGCATACTAAGAATAGTCAAAAAAGACATTAATATGTGAAAACGTAGTGCTTTAACAATTGTATGGCCCGGCATGGCCAGGTGGATAAGGCACTCGACTCGCAATCTGAGGGTCGCGGGTTCGAATCCCCGTCCACCAAACATGCTCGCCCTTTCAGCCGTGGGGGCGTTATAATGTTACGGTCAATCCCACTATTCGTTGGTAAAGAGTAGCCCAAGAGTTGGTGGTGGGTGGTGATGACTAGCTGCCTTCCCTCTAGTCTTACACTCGTGTAGCTTTGTGCGAAGTTCAAAAACAAACAAACAATTGTATAAACAAATATAAGGATGTGGTTAGGTAGTACACTCAAAATCAAAGAACCGAAAATAGTTGGTTACATAATATATTAAGAACCATTAAAACCACCAGAAATTTGTGGTTTTGTCGAATATCAAGAATCCTTAAAAGAAAGAGTGATAATATTTGTTTATGTAGTATAGCAAAAATCATGAAAACAATCCAAAAATATGTGGTTAACTAGTATTCTAAGAATCGTCTAAACGCCAGAAAGCATGTTTACGTAGTATGTAATTATCAATTAGGAAATCAGAAATATGTCGTTTCGTAGTGTAATAAGAATCACCAAAAGGCCCCGAAAGATATGGTTCCTTAGTAGAATAATATCACCGAGATTGATACAATTAAAATTGTGTATGCATACAGGCAAACTAACTGTTGAAAATCTAATTTAAATCGACACAATAATTCTTTCATGATGAACTGTTGGAAGGGATTGAAGAACTTACACCAGTAGGTGACGCTACAGTGATAAGTGCAGAGTTGTTTTGTTAAAAGTATTATTCTATAAGACAGTGAATGAAGTCGTCATTTAACACTAGACATACAAAGCATTGTGCTGGCGAAGAAAGGGCTAGAATTTTTTTAGCAAAAATGCTATCAGTATCAATTACATGAAAAGAAAAAGAAACTTAACTCACTGTTTTTGTAATGGATATCAAAATCTAAAATCAGAGGAATCATTGAATATTTTTACGTCGTCCCTAACTGATGTTCGCTGTAGAACTTAAGGTGAAGAAAATATAATCATTTCCTCCATTCTCTGATATCACTTTATAAACTCAAAAAAGTTTCTGAAACACCAGTTCCTTCGATAACTTACGTGATGTCAAAAATTTCGTCTATTCAAGGATTTTGAGAACTCGATTCAACTAAATAATGCGGCTCCGGGTATTTCAGAAGTTGCGTGTGTGGAAAGCAGAACCATATCTTCCTGCCTTCCGTACTATACACGTCATATAGCCTGTTCATTCTTTTATGTCAATTAAAAGTACTCAACTGAACAAAGAACCCTGTTTTTAACCAGAGACTCGATAAATGAGCATTCAATAAGGAACCATAAAATAAAGAGGCTGTTGTTAAAAAGAGAGAGAAACGTTAGACGGCCATTTAAAATCTCAATTTTCAGTAACTGATTATACCAACTTAATCAGTTACACAGCATTTTGAATATAGTTTTCCTCCTGTTGATGTGAAACTTGATGCAGATTGAATGATGCATTTTGTATTAGTTTTTCTCACGATATAAGTGTAAAAGCAGAATATTTTTTTTCCTATAGGCAAATAGTCTAGTTATTTGACATATTTAGTAATTTTTTTAATTGTATGATATAAATTTAATAGACTGATGTTTCGTTTACATCTACATCATCTAAAATTCACAGAGAAATTTCCATAAACTATTATTTAATCCTGAAACCACTATCTTTCGTTTTTACATTATATATGACATCACTGATTTTGAAAATTTGTTTCAAGTGATTGGTGAGAAAATTAATTGATAAAGTATAAAATACAGAATAGCCTCTTTATACTATCAACAGAATTTAAACTATGATAAAAATCATGTACACTGCAGATGTTTGTGTGTTTTTCACATTCCCCATAATTTGTCCATTTTGGATTCAAAATAGAACTTGTCAGTTAAAGTAGATAATAAGAGACAAAAATATTATGTTTTTGTTTTTTGTGTCATATAATTTCAGTCCCAGTTAGGGGGCTGGCGGGTGGCTTGCACTCTCACTTAGGTCAAGAGAAGTATCCAAATTGTAAGCGACTTTGGAGGTATGGACAAGCAAATGTAAAAAATGCAGTTAACGTAGGAAAGACGAGACTGAAGAAACAAGTGGAAAAAGACAAAAGATTCTCTGAAACATTATTTATCTATGCAGAATAAAACTCAAAAAGTTACAGCTTAAGTGAGCTAGCGGAGCATTAGAAACCAACATGCCTACATTTTTTTGACACATTCACGTAAACTGCATTTTTTTTTCCAAATTTCCCTTAATGTTTGCATTTGAAATTTGAAGTTAAAGGCGTGTAAAAATAGCACTGAATGTACAAAAGACGAATATTATAAACAATGATAAGATAAAGGGCCGAGATAAAAAAAACGAAAAAGAGATTAAGTTAAGAAACACGAAAAAGAGATAAAGTTCAAAAAATTATAATAGAGGGTTCAAAATATAGCCGCTGAAAATACAGAAGATGGGAAGAAAAAAACAATGATGGAGAAGAGGGTCAAAATTTTTAATAAATGTCAAAGTCTCAAAAAAATAAAAAGTGAAAAGACAGATGGTCAAGATAAAATAACAGTGAAAGATAGGTCGTTATAAGAACAGGTAAATTATGTGTATCGGTAAAAGTAGTGAAAGATAGGAGGTTACGGTAAAAACGGCAAAGTATATATATATATATGGTAAAGATAAAACATAGAAACAAAAAAGATCGAGATAAAATAATGAGAGATAGAAGGTTAAGGTAGAAAAAAAACATTGAAAAATAGATGATGATTGCTTTGGTTTATTTTGAATTTCGCGCAAAGCTACAGGAGGGCTATCTGCGCTAGCCGTCTCTAATTTAGCAGTGAAAGACTAGAGGGAAGGCAACTAGTCATCACCACCCACCACCAACTCTTGGGCTACTCTTACCAATGAATAGTGGGATTGACTGTAACTTATAACGCCCCCACGGCTGAAAGGTCAAGAATGTTTGGTGGGACGGAGATAGACAGACGATGAAGACAATAATCGAGTAAAGAGAAAAGTTCAAGTAAAGAGCAGTGAAAGGATAGAAGGTCAAGATAAGAAACATGAAGAGATATATGGTCAAAATAAAAAACTTAGAGATAATATAAGGTGATGACAAAAAAGAGAAATATAGATATTGAAGATATAAACAGTTAAATGATAGCGTTAAGATAGACATGGTGGAGGGGAGAGAGTCAAGATAAAGAAAATAGAGAAATATAGATATTGAAAATAAAACCAATGAATTAAAGAATAGTGAACAACATAATAAAACAGTAAAAAAAGATAGAGGGTGAAGACAAAAAGAGGGTCACAACAAAATTATAAAAGACTAGTAAAAAGATAGGTGGTCAAGTATTTTTATCGCTAATGAATTAGAGTTCAATATTGACTGTGGTCTCTTGATCGCCAAAGTATCTCATATTCTAACATCTTTTTCGTTGTTGGAACTACATTTTATGGCAAAGTTCTTTCATCAGCAGTTCCTTTGCATTCCTCATCTAAATATCTGTCAAAGTTTGAAAATTACCAGTAGTAGGTTTCAGATACTCTTGTATACGCTGCTCTAAACGACGCGTGATTGATCCCTTATATCTCGTTTTCATCTATAAACAACGTCGGAGTGTTGAAGTTTATTAATTTTGTCCTTTATCTTGAACAGTTTTGAATTCCCAATACTGATTTTAGGGCACCACATACTGAAATGTGGGGATAGTTTGATTTAGAGATATTTTTCATTTTTTCTCAACAAATAACTGTCTTTACCCATAAAAGGAAGACTGACATAGTATGACTGTTTGAACACACCAAATTTGCTTTTTGAGAGATCTAAACTCCATTTAAAAAAAGCTTTAAAATGTTGTCAGTCAATGAAAGATGAAAAACATTTTTAACACTTTCAATACAATAATGGTAGTTACTGGTAGTATACTAAACTCTATGAATGATAATAATATTCCAAATCAAGTTCTGCATATTACACAAATAACGCCTTTCGCACTTTTTCGTTCAGGTGTGGTTTTACACCGAAGTCTACATTTTTGGTTTTAACAGTGATTTACGTTATAATTTTGTTAACATGCGGTTATATAGGAATGTTCAGTGTTACAATTTTAATGTGAAATTTTTAGGATGTGTATATATCCATAGATTTCACAAACACATTACCTTAAGTTTAGAATTCATTTGAAAAATCCGTACCACAAAATATATTCATTTATCGAATAAATGTAACAAATTTCCATGTTTGTTTGTTTGTAGTTAAGTGCAAATCTAACACAAGAGGCTATCTGTGCTATGACTATCATGGTATTGAAACCGAGTTTTGAACGTTGTACGTACGCAAATTTCTACGAATAAACCAGCTTAACTAGAATGTTGTTTCTATAATACTTAGCCATTTTGCGATTTCTTTACTATTACAGAACAATGTAAGTTACTAGTTGAATACAAGTGATTACCAAAGTCAACATTATCAGAACTTCTTCCATCTCCAGATATGGAATTTTTATTCAACCAAATCAAATAAACATCACTGTGAGTGTTAGGCTTTGCAGAATTGTAAGGGCATCATTCAAATATTTAATTTTACAGGATATCCCTGAAATGAAAGATATTCTCGCAAAGAATCTGTTGTAAACGGAAATGATGGTTGTTTCTCTAATCATTGAACTTGGTTTTTTCAGATGCTATGTAACATTTAACTAACATGTGATCAAACAGACCTGTCAAAGGAACCTTCTTTTTCTTTCAAGTGTCTATCAAGTGTTGTGTAATCTGTAAATTTTATTGCAGTAAAAATAAGACTAGTGAGCAATTAAGAGAGTATCGTTTTAATGTAGTTAAAAGGACCACAGTCTGGTTACGAAGTTCCAACAAAACCATGAAAACATAAAGATATTCAAACATTGACAGAAACTAGCCTAGTTTGACAATTCTTTAATACTTGGTTGGAGACAGTCAAAGTCGACAGATGTGCATTAATTTTGATATGCTAGAGTTAAATGTATAGGAGAGTAGGTCTTATCTTACTAATAGGATCTAAGTTGAACAATCACTTCTGAACACTCTAGGTAGAATAAATCAGGAATATTATAGTAGTAACATCTTAAAAAGATGGTCTCCCTCATTAACATTTAGCTATTATTGGATGTGTAATGTTGCTAATTTCTTTCTTTTTAGGCTCATTTTAATAGTACATGTGTTGATTGAAATATTTACGAATTTACCGTTGATCATTTTCGTCGCTTTTCTTTACACATCAGTCAGTCAGATTAAAGTTCACAGGCATATTTAATGGACAACAGATTGTATGATGCTATACGCCTTCGCACTGTAGAACCTTTGTTAACGATAGCGTTAGTCCACTGAAACAAGACAGGTGGCCTCGGTGTTTGATTGTTAGCATTTTCGTGTATTCATGAATTATCTAAACCTAGACAAAGAAATATAAGAACAAGTGACGTTAATACACGATCGTTGTTTGATTGTGATAGAATTTTCTAACAAAGCTATGAACACAAAGGCTATCTGTTTTAGCCGTCCGTAAAAGAAGACAACTAGTTAACAGCACTAACTACAAACGCTTTGGCTACTGTTGTATGTTTTATTGTGACATCTCGTTGTAGTTGAGAGGATAAAAATGTGCTGTCCCTTTAAGTCTGAGCTGGGTTTGTTACACTTAAGCTAGGCGGCACAGTTTCTGGGGCAGATGTCTCATTAGTTGAAGAAGCAAAGAAACCAATTTCCTGGCAACCGAGGGGATGCTATGACCAACCAAAGAGGATCACTATATATCAAAGAGAAGAATGACTCAGGGATGATTCAGAGTTCTGACAAATAATATAAGTTAGTTTGGGCATGGAAATATTCGTGTACTTGATACCTAAATAGTGAGCAAATATCAAAAAGAAACCACTAAAACCAAACTCTCTTTCTCTCAAAAGGTGTTAGATGAAAGTATATCGAAACTCACATTCTTCAACTATTTGAACACTTGAACCACAGCTCAAACAAGGATCGAAAGCTTCTGCTTCCACTCCTCATTGACAAGTATAGGAAAGTTCAAAATTTGTTGTTATTTCATGAGTTATTAGTTTGATTTGGACTGAAAGCACAATATGTATATTACTTGATCACCCGAAGTATTGTGGATCTTGAAAGACAGATATTTAATACCTAATTATCAGAAAACCAGGTTACTAATTGACTGACATCTTAAACAATAACACCAGAAACACCCCAAAGCAATATCAGCTTAGTGTAATGCATCTTATATATATATATATATATACATTCTTACAGTTTTACTTTGAAATTACCTGTAAGACAGGTATAAGTAAAACTTTATTTACAAATTTTAGATTTTTTTTTTTGTAAAAAAAGGAGAAAAACATTATATAATTAAGCCCAAAATGTTCCTCATTTAAAATTACTAACATTCAGGGCTTGTAGCCAGTTGCGAGAAAGAAATTGCTCTTAGTGTAACAGATTTATAGAAATATGTTGAAAATACAATCAGACCACTGTCAAAGATAAGTAAAAATTCTCTGATGAAGTAAGCATTCCAAGCTTTCTGGTGTTTAAAGGTAGTCGAATAGAATCCACGATGGCTACAGTTTTTATTTTTCTTTGTGAAAGATTAAAAACAAGAATTCAGAAACAGTTAAGTTTATCTTAAGAAAAATATAATGTGAAAGAGGAATGTTTTGATATTTGTTAATTTTTTATTGTGGGGTGGAATTTCACATTTTGAAAATGAAAGGAGTTTTAAAAATTGGATCACTGTAATATGTTTTCAGTATTGGGGAATTCTTGTTAAAATCTTTTCATATTATTCTTGTGACAATATAAACTCCGTGTGATTCGTACGTACCATTAAAGAATTAACACGCAGCTAAAGCAAAATTAACTTTCATATGTTTTAATTTTTAAATTATGTTCATCATGAACTGTATCAAAATAATTTCCAAGTTGTATTTTCCAGCACATGCTCGGTGGACTTTGTGTTTCACTTTATTTAGTCTTCACTGAAACCGAAAAAAATGAATCTTGGGGATGGCTACAAATGTGTTCAGTAAACTTGTAACCATCTGTTACAGAACTGAAAGGAAGAACACGCTTTAAGACGTATACTACATTTATATTTTAATCAGGTTCAGAATACCTCAGGATTAAATTTATCGTTAAAGAAGACCAAAACTACCGTTTACAGCTATCCTTATCACATGTGAAAATGGAAATATGGTAGATCAATTAACCTATGTTGGGTAATCTTTCTTTTAATCGTTCATATCAGTAGCTGACGATCGTGTTGTGAAAAACAAGAGCCTGCAGAATTGTTGACTGTTGTCCACAGATCTCACAAGAACATGACACTGTCACTGTAAACACTTGCACTGTCCAGTTTTACCTGTATTCAACCAGTCTTCCAGCAAGATGGTCAAGAAAGAAATCCCTCCTCACCAACAAAATGAGGCTCAACTGGGCCAAAGAGCATGCTGACTTGATTGAAGCAATGTGGAGCAAAGTGATCTTCTCAGACGAATCCAAGTTCAACCTGCACATGTCTGATGGGAAGAACTTTGTATGACGTCGGTGTAAAGAAGAGTTTCATCAAATGTGAAGCATTCACAGGGTTAAGTGATATGGGGATGTATCTCTGTGGCGTGGGACGCCTGCATTTTGCGAAAAGTACTGTCAATACCGACAAGTACATCGAGATCCTTGAGTCCTGGTTAAAACCAACAGTTCAGGATAACTTTAGTGAAGCTGACAAGTGCACATTCCAGAATGACTCTGTTCCATGCCAGAGGGCTAAAACGGTTGATAATATTCATATTCATATTTTATACAGCAGATGTGAAATAAAGAGGACATTTCACTTTATGTGTATTGAAAAAACATCTTAGGTTTTTTTTTCAATGTTCAGGTTAAGGACTATCTTTAAAGGTAGAGGATCAAAATACTACACTAGCCATGCAACTGCGGGAAGGTAACAAAGTGCGAGAGAAGAAACCGAGAAATACCTTGGAACAGCAGGAAGTCCTAATCCGCGTGTGGCATCATGAACTCACGTGCCTACATTCAGTACCTCGTGCACTCTATGCCACTGCGATGTCAATCAGTTGTCAAGGCCAAAGAGGCACAACCAAATAGTAAAACGAAAAACAAATTCTATGACCACTTTTTTATCAATTACATTAGGGCGTTGTCTTTAAATGTAGGTTTTATTACTCGGAGGACATTTTCGTATTTGCCAAGTATTTTTGATCATCTGTTGTAATATGTTTATCGCGGTTGACTTGTTAAGAAATATTTATATATGTGTGTTTGGATGATTGAAATATAAGTCAGCTTACACCACATAATCCATAATCGTTTTACACAACTTCTGACATTTCGAGAATGCACGATTCTCTAAAAAAATTACAAGGACCGAGAAAATTTAAAAAAATTGAGTGATGCAATAATGTTTTTATCACCACTGTATTACAAAAAAGTGTCTTTTTTTTCGTATTCTTGATTGTGCTGATGCTACCTAGAAAAATTTGTGGGACATATTATTTTATTATTTCACATCAAGAAATCCAGTAAAAGAAAACTTCAAAATTTCTTTATATGTCGCCTAAAAACAACACTGAAGTCGTAAAGTAATTAATTTTGTATATAGACAATCGGACTATTTAAAGCATGAATATATTAAAAAACATTAAGAGCAGAACTATAACGTTTTTTATATAAAGTACAACCTTTGTTTTTATTAATATTTGGAATTTTTCTTTGTATTAACATCGTCCTCTGATTTTACGGTCTAAGTAATTATATTCTTTTGCAAAATTTTCTACTTTAGATAAAGGAATTTCAATTTCTGGTACACCAAGTTTTTGTTTTCATATAGTGTTCTGCTATTGCGATTCCTTCGTATAGATTCGGAATGCCTTTTACATGTTCAAGAATTCTTTTGTGTGGTTGTTTAGTCGTTTCGTCTTATATGTTTCTGAGTATCCTTTATATGTAACATCATATATTATATCTTTGATTTGACACTGGTCTTCTATACCGTACTCAGCTGCTCTATATACTGCTCTTAACAAGTGTGTTAGGTTAAATCGTAACGAATTTTTCTTGTGCCTCAGTACTTGTAAAGATAAACTCCTGATGAAGCTGTAAGAAAAATATCAAATAATAAAGAAACATTTCTTTTACTGTAGTTGTTGTCGAGAAATAATTAAATAAAAGTGTGTATTTTTTTAGTTTTTTATTGTATATCTAAACCTGACACTAGGAGAGTTGTTTTTCTGTAAAAGTGGCAGCGAAAGACTTGATTTCTGAGCTTGTAGTTCTGATACACTTCATTTCTTTACATTTTAAAATTAATAATGTATTGTTCTCAACAGATTTTAAAATTAATAATGTTGTTCTCAACACATTTTAAAATTAATAATGTTGTTCTCAACACATTTTAAAATTAATAATGTTGTTCTCAACACATTCTTAAATTAACAATGTTGTTCTCAACACATTTTTAAATTAATAATGTTGTTCTCAACACATTATAAAATTAATAATGTTGTTCTCAACACATTTTAAAATTAATAATGTTATTCTCAACACATTTTTAAATTAATATTGTTGTTCTCAACACATTATAAAATTAATAATGTTGTTCTCAACACACATTATAAAATGAATAATGTTGTTCTCAACACATTATTCCAGAGATTTTGAACAATTTAAATATTTTGATATTATACATGCAAGTACATGTTAGCTTGTATATTTCTGTACAACAGTTTAGTAGGTGAGATATATAAAGGTGGTTGAACTTGGTAAGACATGTTTAAGATTACGGCCAAAATCATCGCTAATATATTCCAACCTTGTGGATTTGCTTTTCTTTGTTTATCGATTTGTCACATAAAGTACTTTTAATAAAATTGCCATACAAGACTGTCTTTGGTAATATACACGATATTTTTTAAATTATACTGTTTTTTTTTGTTCTTAATGATTTATGATCATAGTGTAAACAGTTACGTATGCAGTTTCTAGAAACAAAATCATAATACTGAATTAAAAACGAATTTGAAACTTACATTATTCTGAACTAAGATATTAAGTGGAAGTATTTCTGAACTACGTTTTAAGAATGAAAGATCTGATTCTGGAGGTATACTCCTTTGTGAAAGTGGTTTTAATACATAAGGGCAGTTAAATTAACATATAAAATAATTTTAATTTCAGGAACTTGTACGATTCCTTGAAGTATGTTCTTCCATTCCAAAAGCACACGCGAAACTGCTCTTGTGAGACATTTAGTGTTAGGGTTTAGAACTCATCCTGCGATGACAAAAGCTGAACTACATGTAGCTTATCGTGTTTCTTTAGAAGTATCCTGTCACTAAAGTACGAGAAAACGTGCTTGATTAGGATCAGGATGTGTTGTTCTTGTCTGCTTATTATTAGATACTTTAAGCACGCAACACCTTCTCGTATTATTATAAGTCGCATTTCTATGCTAATCAATGCACAATGTGAAACTTGACAAAGTATTTCGGACTTGATCATTTGGTTCATCCATCACTACACAGGTATTGTCGTAACTCATGCTGCTTCGTTAGCAAACGGCATTGATAACATACATAACAGCACCACTTACACATAGAATCTTGTTATTAAGTTTTATCCTTCAGCATTTTCATTTCTTTACGTTGTATATGCACTAGACGTTCTTCAGGTCATTTCAAAAATAATCATATATGTATAGAATTCAAGTGTTTCCTTAACATAAATTAGTTGAAGACAACTGTTTTCTTCTGTATTTGTGCATTTAGGAAACATTTTATATTGAGATTATTTTGAGTTTCGGATAGGCGTTAAAATTATATAAAGTTTGGAAGTTAATAAACTACTACTTGATCATTTACATCAAGATATACAAACTCGTGTTTTACTTACGACGTAACTTGCCTTCTCACAACTTCAACATACCCTCTTTGGTTTCGAACTCTTCCAACATACTCTGATTTCTATTTATAGGATATTCTTTGAAGTTTTCTCTTTGCATTTAAAAAACAACAAAACAGAAAAACACAACCTTATTTCAATATAACCAGTTTTTAATAATTCAAAGGCTCAAGCCACTTCAAAGTGAAAACAAAAGAAAAATGAACTGTATGGCTTAAAATAATTATTGCACCTACTCTCATATGTTGACTGTTCAATATAGAGTTACTTACGTGCTTATGTGCATCATGAACTACTCTAGCATTTTTCATGAATATTACTAATAAAAATACGTATTTATGTACAATGTATTCAATTGTTCATAGAAATTGTTCGACTTACATGTGAAAATTGTTCAATTGCTTGTGTACATTATGATATATTTTAAGTACTGATCATGAATGTACTTCAACTACTAATTAATGAAAAGAAATAATTTCGTTGCTTATGTACATTATGGGTACTGTTCGTGAACCATGGTTCGTGCTACTTATGAAAATTTCTTTATTTCGTTAAGTGCAATATGATCTATCCTAAACGTTGCTTGAGTTGCTAACAAAAACGTAGAATAAGTTTCATACAGTTAATTATAGCTGATAGAAAAGCAACATAGAAATAACAACTGTATTTACATTATGATATATATATTTTGCTGTTTAGTATCAGAAAACATTAATATCTGTATTTTGTAGTCATGTCCCGAGCGTTGCATAATGATAATTACAATTTTAGACCTGTGATCCAAGAGTCTCAAGTTCAAGATGTCTTGCTCCACAATTTCAGCTGTGAATGCATTATGAAAGTAGCCACACGTCAGTCGGCTAGTGCTACCGAGCGGGTATCTACCATCTGGTCCAAAATTAAACATTAAAAACAGCTATGTTTGAATCATATAGATCTGTGACCTAGCAGTATAGCCCATTGTTTGTCGTTCAGGTAAATAAACTCTAAAGAAACAGGTTCAGCAAAAATAAATCCTCTTAATTTATTCGCTAACTTTAGATTGACTAAAATAAACTATGTGCTTTTGAGGGTTGAAATAACAAAGCAGTTCTAAAGCAGGATCAACACTTTTACCGTATTGAATGAAAAAAGCGTTTAATATTTATACTTATTTATTAGAATGACATTAGGGTAAACAAAATATATAACTAGAAACTATCTTTCATTTAAAAATGCTAGCCTTTTCTTACCTAATCATTAAAATTTTGCAATAATTTATAATATAATAAATACCCTAGTGTCTAGTTTCAAAGAACATTTTACTGCATTTCCTCTTTTCTGTATTAACTCTAAATTTATGTGCTTTAACATGACAATTAGATAAGTTTGTCGCTTTCATACATGTCTATATTAGATTATATTAGGCACCAGTGAAAGTGGGAAAAAAGTCACACCGGCAGTGATGTCTCCTGCAATATTATGTCGTTGAAGAAAATGTATTTTACTATGTAAAATGCATAACTATACAATGATTCAATATTTCTTTTTTTTTTGGTGAAATGATGATTTTCTTTCACTTTTATTAGAGTTAATGTTATTTTCCCCGGTGCCATTATTTTCCGGGATTGGTTTGAAATAACTCCAGCAACATTGACCTGTACTAGTATATTTAGATATATGTTTCTACATATTAATAATATATAACTATGGACTCTTCTGAAGTAAATTATTTAAAAAAATTTTGTTTGAAGTTTTCATCCATTTTGGTTAGCGGAATAGGAACAATTATTTACATATAATAATAGCATTAATAATTACGTAAAAACATTTATCTTTAAAGATTTTATTCCCCATTTAGCCAAATAAACAAAGACACATAAAACCATGTTTTGGCAGTCATATTTTTCATTACCCGATGTCTTCTTCGAACTATGACTGAAAATATTACAGAGCGTTGTCATGAGATTATAGCTTGGTTAATTTTAACATCAAGAATAACAACAACATGAATAAAAACAAAAACGTTCGACAGTTTAAATACTAGTTTAATGGCATATTTCAGCAAAGGATCTATTTTATCTCCTGAACATAAATATAATGAATCAGGGAGAATCTTTGAATAACTATCATTTTATCAGCACAGATAAAACAAAATGGGCAATATTTGATTTGGTTATGTAGAACCCACGACGGAAAACCTGTTTATTTTTATCATTTAACATACACGAGAGAGTCATAAGTTTTAATTTGATTGTCAAACCAAGCAACATACGAGGGAGAGTCAATATACTATTTGTCTAAATCATGCAATACGTGAAAGGCAGTAAACAGACTATTTGTATGAATCATGCAATACGTGAAAGGCAGTCAACAGACTATTTGTATAAATCATGCAATACGTGAAAGGCAGTCAACACACTATTTATCTTAACTATGTTTAAGTGTTGAAGCCATACAACATTCTGAATGTAGACTGTATACCTTATTTGTATATACTGAAACGATTCATGTTTGAAGAAAGTTTAGGGAATTTCTGGTGTTTCTTAACCTCTAGCTAATTTTTGTTTTAAACCGTGTTTTCTGGAGTTTACTGTAAATATATTTTTTGTTTCTTTGCTTTACATTCGTAGATCCTCTCCGTTTATTTGATTTCTGTTATTATTACATGAGTCTAAGCTGTTTCTATCATCACCCAAGTGCACGTTTGCCTTCTTTGTTGGAGATATAATATATCCTGTTACGAATATCAGATGTCATTGAAGTTCTGTAACTTTGATATTTCTAAAATTATCTGTTTCTAAGTTTTTGATTCATTTGTAATATTGTAGTTATTCTGAAAAGGAAGTAGTAGTCTACAGAAGTAAACTTAGAATGGTCTTATTGTTATCATGAAAGCAGAGTTTCTTTTTTTATTATTGCATTCATTTCCATTTTGAAGCAGGTCGGTTCTGTTATTATCACATCTCGTATAGGATCCCACAGTTTAGTTGGGCTGAAATCAGTTTGTAAGAAGATTATTGTTAACATAATTTTCTACGTAATGTACTTATTAGTGCTGGTTAGATTTAATGCAACAATATTATTCAATAACTAATTGTGTTATATAACATTTCATAGGATCACAGAAATTGCACAAATACATATGTAACTACAATATTAGCTCGAACTTCTTCAAAATTATCCTAAAGCTGTACATGTTTTTGTGGATATTAGGACAGTCATTAAAATTCATTGTTACTGTTCTCAAATTATTTAACTGTTATCACAGTTGATATTATTTGTTCAAAAGAGCATCAGTTTTTATCACTGTTTTGTAATAGAGTATGTGTATAAAAAGCATGTTTGTCAATGTGTGTAATATATATAGATAGTATTTCATTTTTCTGATATTACTGGTTTCGCGGCATACAAGTCACACTTCATTTAATATCACCGGTTTCGTGGCATATAAAAATAATAACAATTCAAATTTAATAACAAAGCGAGTTAAAGAATAGTATCAGTTTAGAAATTTACTTGCAATTAAAACAATATTCTGTGTTTGTGTACAGGTCACTCTTTTACATTCACAGGAATCTAAGTGCTAAAATGTACATTGCCCATCTCTTGATGGGCCAGCTGTAAGTTTGTGGACTTAGAACGCTAAAATCTAGGGTTCTATTCTTAGTGATGAAAAGTGCGCAGATAACTTATTGTATATCTTTGCGTTAACGAAATGAATAATACCAACAGATATACTTTATTTGGAACTATTTTTATTCTCTGAACAAACCCAAAATTAAAAAAAGATCTTTCAACTCCACAGATTTTCTTTCAGTAAAGGTATGAAAATGACGACCTGTTTCAAAGTACTTGTAGAATTACGGACATTAAATTTATGTAAACTTATCCGTGACCTTACATTGTTAGCTTATCCAACACAAAGCTCTTGTCAGTTTACATGTATTAAAACACAACTAATATTTTTCTAACTGTAATCATACTTAGAATTACAGAAACAAAATTTCCAGCTGGTTCAAAGATATATTTTCCTTCACTGGAATATCCTTTAGTATATAAATCACATTTCTAGCTTTTGATACACGTTTATTTTATTAAGTTAAAGCCGAAAATGGGCTAATAGTTAGCATGCTCGGAGTGTAAATTCCACCTGTTCGTGGTACGCGGCCCACTGCCGTACAAACGCGCTCCGCACTTCGAGACCGTAAGAATTATAAGAATGATTGACAAAACCCAAAAGTAACCCAAAAGTTGGCAGCGAGTGCTGTTGATTAGCTGTATTCCCTCTAACCTATCAGCTGATAATTAGGGAAGGCTATATGGAGATAGCCAATTGTGGAGCTTTATGCTAAACACCTCAACACTCTTATTGACAAAATCATTTTATTCCTTATACATGTTATTTTAACCAAATATCTGTAACATGACGATTTTCTCGCTCATATATAAAGTTGGATTAAATGTTGAAGCTATCTAGACTAGATTATCGGCAGTGATGAAGTGTTTTCCCCAGCTTTATAGACTACTTTCTAGTCATTTTTCTTGAAATCAGTACTTCTTAAATAACATATCGACTTGTTATTTGTTTAGGTACTTTGGCCTTGTTATTTTTCTCATTCAAGAATTAATACCCTTTTACTCGTTGATTCTGGCGAACGAATTAAAGCAAATACGTGACCAAACACTGAAGAATATGGGGACCTTCATTTTCCATGGTTTGTGTAGGTTTAATCTATATGCTATATATGTTCATAACAGTTATCGCTAATGTCCAACAATACTCTACCAATTGAAATATCATGCACCAACTGCATTAAATCCCAGACAATATCATTCTTTTTGCACTCCACCTTGAAGCATAACACAGAAAAATGATACAAGTACAAAAATATAACTTTTTTTCTTGGTCTATCTCATAAGAAAGTAGAGTATAAAAGTATTGATGTTAACAGAAAAAGAACCCGAACCACGATAGCAAAATATTGCAATGCAATGTCTATCAAACTCATTCCAAATTAAAAAGTGAAAAATATTTCGTTTCTATTAAACACGATTAGTAAGAATTATTAATTTAAAGAGGGGGAATAGGGATCGTCAAAAAATACAGAAACAAGTGGAATCAAAATGCAAAGATTACATTTTAAAGACTACAACTAGGGACTCTAAAAAAAGCTAACAAACTATGCTGGAAATAGTGTTTACATTATTTTCTTAAGCCACAAATCACTATTTTGACTTTACTTAAATTGAGGGTGGTCGTACAGCCAACCTATTGTGCACTTAAAATCAACATTTTAAATACAATCCTGAAACACCATGTAAAAAACTGTTTCAATTGAACGTCACAAATGCAATGTTTTAAGCTCACTTTTAATATGTGACATTATAAACAAGGTTGTAACAGAATGAGTGTACTTCATCTCTGAAATTCCACAAGGCCTTGGTTGCTACAAAAAAAAACAAATTACAAACAGGAAAATGAAACACGACAGAAAATAACCCTTTACTTGATGTTATTACAACTCTTTCACGACAACATGACACAGTCACACAGATGAAACACTTGTACATGGGTATATACCTAATCAATTGTATAGTAACACAATATACAGACAACTCCCACTCACAAATTCTCCAATGTTTGAGACAGGACATTGTTTTTTCTCTGCAACTTTCGGCCACATTAGAGAACACCACGTGGTTTTGGTCTCTGGGTCAGCCCCACTTTTTAAGGATAGGTTCCATGGTCTGTCCAGCTGCGAACCGGGACGTGACAGCGTGTGTGTATACCAGCATATGACAGAAAAGATGGTAGTGGTGACAAGAAGGGATGAGCATGTAAAAATAAATGATAAATGCCATTTGGTAATTTTTTCATCCATTATGATGGGTGAGTTCTATCCCAAGCAGCTGGATTTCAACTGTCTTATTGCTTTCCAATGACTTAAAAATCTATGTATTTTTTTAAAGTTACATTCTGCTTTCAGTTCTGCTCAAAATTTACTTTGGTGGCAATGCCTCTCTGCACAGTCTACAGCTGTATACTGAAAGTAGTGGTGCCTTCACTGTGATAACTCATCTTAAGGGTGAAAATTTCAGTCCCAAGCAGGTTCTCATTAGATTTTGGAATTTTAGCAGTCTACGGCCTCAACACTTTGTCCAAACTACAAGACCCCAGTATCTCTGCTTCACTGCCGGTTGAGATGTTTTTCTGGTTCATCACAGTTGTTGACGTCTTCATGAGTGTCTGTGTGATGACTTTCTCAGCATTACTACCCGTTTGATTCCAAACTCAGGACCTCATCCATGTTCAAATGAAATGTACAATTAAACATGTTTTTTCTCTATTTATTTGAAATTTCAGAGCAAACTATTTCGACTTTTGAAGGTCTATGTAAGAGGAAAATCAGTGTTGGTCACGTGTGATGACCAAAGGTTAGAAGTCTAGGCTGCAGAATAGGTCGTACTACTAACTGTGTATAAGCTGTACACTAAAACCAGTGTGTTGGAATAGTAGCGGCCATTTTTCTTTTTATTGAATTCCTCCATAGAGAGTGTTAGTAAATCCAGTTATAAAATAGAGTATCCCTTCTTCGTGCATTTAAACTATTTGGATATGTTTTGAAGAACGAATGTATGGTTCTCTTCAACTACATATAAACTATCCAAATCAGGATTATGTTTCTAATCCTCTTGAAATTGCCTTACTACAATTCATTCATAGTGTGGTTAAATCTCTATTCATCCAGTGCATACCTCCTATATTAAAGTTTGTTGGCGGCTAAACACTGACTGACTGTGCTCACAAGGTTTTCACTGTATATTGTTAACTCTATCATGTTCCGTTAAATTAAAAAAGTCATAGTACATAAACTTTTAATCATTCTTTCACACGTTAAAAATAATTCAGAGTTGAACTTTATTCAATGAAAAGTTTCTTTTATTTAATTTTGTACATGAAAATTACAAATATGCGCAAATTTTTATATTAGACAAGCTGAGGTACCTGTCCTTTGTCCGGGTTATGAACTCAGAAAAAAATGTGAGGGTAATGCTATGATAAATAACACAAAAATCCTAACTTTCACAAAATTTATTTATAACTTAAAATATTAGTACAGTGTTTATTATTACATTACTAACAGTTTTGCATAAGCTTCAAGAACTAACAAAAAACAAAAAAACACGGTACACACTGTACGATGGTCTGGGTGACTTTGTAGGAAGAGATAGCGGCCAAAGTAATGGCGGTAGGGGTGTTTTCTGTTACTCGCTTTCAACACCCAGTTATTAATGTCCTTCCACAGTGATTCGCGTGATTAATTAATTGACGGCCATTGACTGACCGCAGAAGCATCTTATGGATCGAAGTTTGATGGTCACGGGTATAACTCAAGAAACGGCTATTCATATCAGCTTTATGGTGGATGTTGGAGTAAGAACTTCCGCTGAGTTTATGTAGTATTTGAATAGTAGCGGCAATTTTCTTTTCATTGAATTCCACCATAGAGAGTGTTAGTAAACTGTATGAAATATATAAGACGTTTGTGTGCCCTTCCACCATACTATGTGTATGTTGTTTTCTAGATTATATATTTTTTGTTTTTGTTTATAGGACGTGCGCCATGTATGAATGCAGTTAACATTACCTTACGTCATAGATAATAAATGCTCAATATCAGCAATAATAGGGATGGCAGGTTATCAACCCCTAATTAACACGCCCTTTGTTCCAAGCTAAGTTTGGTTAAGATTGGCCCAGCGATCTAGGAGTAGTTAGATAACGGACAAACAGACAGACATACAGATTTTTTTTATGCTTTATATATATATAGAATGATTTACTAAATTTTTTAAAGCATAATACGGTACTCGTAGCCTCCTATAATTTATAAGGAAATTCATAATAATTTTGAACAAAATGGCTCTAAAATGATTTCGAAACTTGAATAGATGTCTAGTTTTATCGAGTTTTAGCCAATCATAGTTTTAAGCCTCAAATGTTATGGTGTGGTGTAAATAGACTATAACTTAGCTTCGAGAAGTTATAGTATAGTGCTTTAAGCATGTAATAAAACCCCTTTTTTTGTGTCGAATATGAGTACCAATTCATTGAAGGTTCGCGTGAAGATCATGAGAAAGAGACAAAAGCTTAGAAGAAAATGTATTTGTGGACAACTTCCCCACCGCTACAGTCTCGATTGTTTTTAAAGCTTGCGTTATAATTTTATACTTTATTTGAATTATGATGTTGCAGTATGATAGGAAAAGAAATATTTTCCCTGGTACAGGTTATTATAGTACTGCAAGGGCGGATACAGGCCTGGCGTGCTGGGCGCACGCCTCCATGTTTTGAAAATAAAATCAAAATAATTGCAAAAATTGGATCTTTGAAGAGAGAAGAATGCAGTGAAATTTCATATTAATTTCAAAAAATAAAATAAAAAAGCAACAACAACAACATCTAGCAAAGATTATAACAAATCTAAATAACCCATTTAACCCCCACCATGGAAGAAGTCCCGAAAATTTTCGTTTACGTTCAGAATCATCGCGCCTCCACGTTTTCAAAATCCTGGATCCATCACTGACTATCCCTGATGAAATTGAGATGACGAAACGTTGGCTGAAATAAAAAGTTTTTTCTTATCATTATCTGCAGAGTAAAGGTCATATTATTTTAAATTGTTTTAACATGTCCCTCAGGAGCCAATGGGTGTCTTTACAATTTGTTGAACATTAAAGTAAGTGTAATCCCGAAACTTCCAAAGAGTGTGGTTTTGGACGTATCTTTTCGAGACAAGTTTTCGTTTGTTAAGTGATAAATTTTTAAGTGAAATATAACATCCTCGAGTCTCCATACTAGCTAGTACTAGGGTCTACCCACTGAGAGTAAATTCAGTATATATCAATAAAGCCACATTCTCAGCATCATTAATTAAGAATTGCCAACCTTTTATGCTTCTGCTATCACCTTTTTATGTTTGTCTTTCAACTGAGATACGAACTATTTCACCTGCGGTTCGGTAGAGAAGGTCGAAGGAACACTTTGAAAGCAGCTACAGGTATAATATTGTACTCGGCTTGTTGCCCAATATCTACCAAGGTGGTTCTAAACGGTTCTTGAATACGTCTGCGTGTCATTTGGAGACTTCTATGCTTCTTGTGCTTGGCCGTTAAGCTCGTGATGCGCTGACGGATTTCAGTCACTTTACCACTTCAAATCACTTTTCGCAGCCCCAATGTTAAAAGAGTGCTAGAAATGCCTTCTTTTTAGCCAATAAAAATGTCCAAAAAATGTTAGTTCAAATTAAGAAAAACCGGATTGGTAGTTTTTTTCAACAAAAATGTCCCACATTGGCTCTTAAGGAGACTGTTAAAATCATAAACCTTTACTCAATGATTAATAAGCAGACGTGGACAACAGTAAAATAGTTGAAAATATAAGATATTGATTCTCTATAAATATATAGATTACTCACTAATCTATGTTTTTATTTTCATAAATAATAAGAAGGCACAAAAATGGTTTATTAAGGGAAGACGCAAATCTTTGTTGATTATGCAAAGATTATCTAAAACAAGTGTAATCAAAACAAGTTTATATTTATATGTAAAAAGTTGGTATGTTAGACGTAAGAATAGACACCAGAGCAACACTAATCCAATTAGTTCATAAAAAATATTCGTATTTCCTAATATTTCTCGAATCACTTGCTAAAACATAACACGGCAAATATGAAAATACAAAATGAAGGGAATTATTTGTTGAAGCAACAATTATAGAACGATGGTGACACACAGTTTTCACAAATCAACTGAGCAGCACTAGATAAACACGAAAGTTTCTGACTTAATAACTTAAATATTCCATTATATGCTCTTACTTAATGATAACTACGGTAACAACCCAAATAAACTATTCGCAAAAAATGAAATACTAATGTAGAAATATTTCCAGATATAGCTTCATTTAAGAATTTAAAAATAGGACCTTATAACATATTTCGTGTTTCAAAAATTACCACCAATAATGCAGTATTGAAAGCTGTACAAAATAATCTGAGTTTTTATATAATAAAATGAATCCTAGAATTATCGTTGTGGGTCCTATTAGCGTTTTTAAACAAGATTTTGTAAGCTATTTACATAAGAAAATAGTTGGGGTCTACAATTTTGTAATATTTCGTGCTTGTGGCAGAGTAACGCCAAGAGAACGTGTTGTATGTGCAACTTCTCTCCTTTCAAATCCAAACATTTACTCACCTGCTTGGCATGTGTGGTGACTCGAGAAGGAGAGTACAGT
>NW_013667921.1:62265-72141 GCF_000517525.1 Limulus polyphemus
GTATATTATCTGCGTGACATAATATGTTGTTTTGGCCTAGAATTTGGCGTATAGCTCCATGGCCATACAACTGGTCAAGTGTGGTAAAGGTCAACTGAGTTCAAGTATTGCATGTCTTCAGCCGGTGTCGTGGAAGCACTGTCTCATTTTTTCTACTGTAGCACATCCCATTGGTGGGTGGGGTCAATGGGAACCAAATGTTTTATTGTTACTGTGAATATATAAAAACTGTGATATTCAGGTTCTCTGATTTACAGCATTTGCACCCATAACACGCAGATTCTGGACGGTTAAGCAGAAAATTAAACTCGTACAACAAAAGAAAGAAACACAACTGTACAAACAAACAAAATATTTATTCACAATGAACTATGTGTCGTCAAATATTTTTATCTTATTGGCCGGTCTGTAATTTTATTATCCTTTAATTGTTGTTGAGGTTGAAAAAAGGAATCTTTATTTATGATATACGTATTGGACAAAGGCAAATTAAGTGCTAGTTTAGTGCGCTACACCAGAATCTAATGCTGCATATATGTCTCCGGTTAATCCAAACAATATTTATAGGGATGAAAATTTCTAATTCATATCAGCTTGAACAAGTATATGAAACACTTCTGGAGATGGGCTCGCCCATCCCAAGAGGTGTACGCAGAGCCAAAGTGATACAAATTTCTACCTGTTGGCGTATGGAACTTTTACCTGAGTAAAAGGATTATTAGATGTTTTTCGACGTTCCGACATCCGTTTAAGAAGAAAGTGATTAACTTACATGCAGAAATTACATGGAGATGTTATCGTTCTAAGTTCATAGCTTACTCTGATCGGAAGGTATTATTATATACTTTAAAATTACCTCCTTCATTACTTCCGCCAATCATTATCTCGAACTTTGATGTAAAATGAGCTTTTAACTTTTAAGGTTTCTTACGGAACTAATTTCTTCGTTCTGAACTACGGCATGCTTTCTGATACACGTTAAATATGCATAATCTGAATAAATAAGTAAAATCATTTCTGATTTCACAAATAAATCCATTATTATATTCGTGTAGTTCTTGATAGCAAGTAGTTAACACTAAGTTTGTGAATTACGACTACCTTGTTCAGTAATACTGTCGAGATAAAACATACAGTATTATCTGCCAAAGATCGAAAATGGTTCGATCATAGAAATCAAACATATTTCTAAATCAAAGCTACTCGAAATTAATAGGTTTACTGTGTTTTTTTCTCACTTTGAACAAATAAGTGATTGTATAAGGGTATCATCTTAACGGACCGAGTCACACAATCTACTAGAGTCTCAGTTACCACAAGTGAAAGATATTTATTCACTAATTCCAATTAAAATAATGGGTCTACTATGTTTACTACCTGGTGTAGATTTTTATTGCAACTCTATGTCTTTCTCTCAGTGAGAATCACATGCTTACGAATATCTCAGTTTAGGACCAAACTGCATATACGTTGTAAACTATATCTTTAATATGTTAATTTAAATGTTTGTTTGATAGATGGAGCTAATCATGATGATGATGTAATGTTCTATAAGTTTTGTGTAGTAAGAAGGAAACGAGTAATGTTATAAAGCCAGTTAGTGTGTTAGTTGTTCAATGAATGATATATTCAGTTCAGTGATAGACTTAGAGAGTGAAAGTCATTGTGTATGTTCTTCAGTAATCTAGTCAATCAGCTTGTTTGTTATTGATCATTTGGTGAGGAAATTCTGCAAGTACGTTTATAAGTTAAGCATATGCACCATTAGCCTTGTACTTTCCGTTGAAATGTCATTTTGTGAAGTTAAGCCTACAAGTGAATGTAGCCTATAGTGTAGCAAACGGTATTGAAAAAAAAATTAATTCATTGTCATTGCATGGGCTGGACTTCATCTTGTTTCTACCAAATAATTCAAATGAACCTGCTCAACACTAAAACACGTAACAACAATATTCTTTACTAGTAGTAAGAAAGCACAGAACATTGCTGTGCTTTACGTCTCAGCTAACCACTGCAGTTTTCACAAATGTATTACATATCAATATTTCAAGCCTCTGCACCAGACGTTACACCATCTGTCTCTGAGTCCATCCATTCCTTTTATTAGACTGAAAAGTTTTACTCTTGTGTATATCACATTAATGTATATAATTAAATAGACATTAACTGGTCAAAATATGTAACAGAAAGCACCCTCATTCTGTTGAACTTACGAATTCTTTGTCACATACTAGTTAACCAAAGCATATTTGTAGAGTATAACGTCACTTTTCATCATCTAACCTGCTCTTCATAGCAACAAATATCATGACCATCTTAGCCTTCAGTAAAAGCTATCAGGATTACTCTAACTTTAGCCATACCATAAAAATAGTCACAGAGGGAAATATGCAAAATTTTATCATTCTACCATAAAAGCAATCAGATTTTATTTTATGTCATGAACATGAAATACATGCATAAATGGTATATGGATATATATCATGTTTCTATCTTCTTGTAGTATTACCATATTTATTCCGAATATGTAGAGGTTTCACACAACATGAGGTCAAGAAAACTGTTAAGATGATCTTGTTTCAAGTTACCTTTGTTATTCTTGAATTATGTAAAACTTGTTACTACCCATGAAAAACATAACTTAATGTGACCCTGTAAAGAACATGTTGCACTGGGTAAATACAAGGTTGGTTTTGGAGGAACTAAAATCCTTGTAATTGGCAGTTTGGGATAAAACATCATTGAAGATAGCGTAATAGATTATCTTAATCTCAGAAAACATCCAGTTAAAGCAGCTATCTGACATCTGAAAGTACATTACAAGTAAATACACTATGTTTTACATAAGATAAATATTGTTTATTTTGTTTTGCATTGTTCTTTTTAACATTGAATCAGCTAATTAAGAGTTTTGGTATTACTCTGTAATCAATATTCTGATCGAATCTTTAGTTATTTAGTGGACCTATCCGAACGTATCACATTTATATTCATCCAAAAGAGTTGATAGGTAGGAGAAATATTTGTTGCCATGACCCAGAATATTATCATTGTGGAGTATTTTCAAAATGAGACCAAAAACTCGAGCGCTTTCGAATAGTTGACTATTCTTCTTCTGAAGCAGAATAGTCAACTATTCGAAAGTGGTCGAGTTTTGGGTCTCGTTTTGAAAATATTACAACTTTGTAGGTGATCCTGTGTGCTAACTACTTAATCTGGATTATTTTGGAATGTGGTACTAAATGCTGAAGTGTGTACTGCTCTTGACTTGAACTCTTTTTTTTTTCGTTTGAAAATACTTCATAGTTAGGAAATTGCATTCTCCACGATGGACAATGTAGAATTAAAGGAGGTCAGTCAATGAAGAGAGATGAGTGTTTGAGAGCATTCTCAGGTCTAGAAGAAGTCCTCTCCTAGATGTTGAACGTTTGTAGATGCTATGAAAAGCCATGAGTTGGGAGAGCTGCTGACTCCTGGAGACCCAGCTTTGTTAATCGAGTCCTCTCCCTCAGGATAAACTTCAGTGTGAGGGAGGCACTAATTGAGGATCATCATGCTAATTGAGCATCTACAGAGTCTGAGGCCACTTGGAAAGGTTTATAAAGGACTTCCAGACTTACACCAGCCACAGTGTCTCAACTCCAGCTGTGACTTAAGCTGTTGGGAGATGAAGTGAGAATAAAGGCACTGTTGTTAGAAAATAATTCTGCCAACCCGAGCTCCTTGCCAATAGGACAGATGGTGGGTGCCAAACCACAAAAGTGGGCCATGGAAAAGTGGGAAGTCGAAGCATATGCTATTGAAGTGAAAAGTATAAGGTTAAACAGAGTTGACAGATGAGCTACGTAGAGCACCACCTGTTTTCTCTGCCACCTTGGATGAGGAGCTTACCATTCGTCTTAGCATACGAGCACCTGAGAGCTTCTAACATACTGAGCCAATAATCTCAAGGAAACCTCTTTCAGAATGTCACCGAGAAGTTGGAAAAGAAAGTTTCTGGTCATCATCATCATTGGTTTCTGTGAGCAAGGACCATTTCCTGAAGTGTTTCAGGCAGGTTCAACATTTGGTCTTGATCTAGCTTTTCTTCTGGTCCTAGATTTCATTGAACATTTAGATGAGGAAGAACTCAGGAACTATGAGATAGTCATTACTAACTTGTACTGAAGATTTGATCTGGTGGAAAACAGAGCAATCCACTGGTCTAGATTTATACCTCAGAATAGGGGTGCCACAGAAAGCTTGACCACTTATGTGGACGACTTACACCATTTACAAGCAAAAGCTTCAGCAAATAGCAAAAATGTTCTTGCAGACAGGTTTGTAAAAAGGCCACCTGGGTAGATGATGCAGCACAACCTGGGGTGAGAGACCTGCTCACTGTAACTGAAACAGTATCTGTTTCAATATAGTGTAAGAGGAAAAAGCCTGCAGCAGAAACTTCAGTGATTTCATCTTTGACTGACTATTTTACTCAGACTATTTGACTGACTATTTTACTAATCAAGTACAAACACAATCCTGGCTTTGTGAAGTGAATGTGCAATGCTATCTAGTTCTTCCTATGGTGTTTATGTTGCAACACATTCTGCTGTTGTCTCAATGCAGACGCTGTACTAGAAGGGAGGAGTGAAGCCCATTCTTTGCTTGTAGAATGTTGGGTCACATTCAAGTAAAATGTCTCTACTACTTCACTAAGCAGCAACCTAGACAAGGTTGTTGGTTTTGACGAAGGTTATAACAGGTTTGTGATAGCCAACAACAGGCAGTAAATACTGCAGCTGTAGTCCACAAACCAAAGGAAGCCTAAATTGGAATTGGCCACTGACTGGGAGAATGCAATGATCAAAGTGGAACTAACTATTACTAGTGGTAATTCAAGAATGGCACCAACCATGCCACTTCTAAAGGTAGATACTGAGATACTAAAATACCTGGGATTACTAGTTAAGGATTGTGTGGGTAATCTAGACTCAATTCAGTGACAGAAACTCAATGAATTGCTGGTGGAATACATCGAGGTATTTAATGAACCACTTGGCTGACTGGGTTGAATACAACATCACATAGATACAGGTGACACATGTTTGATTAAACAATTTCCACGCAGTCTTCCTTGGATCACAAGGGAGGTTACAAGTGGTGAAATACAATTAATAGTAATTAAAGGATGGAATTATACAGTCTAGGAGAGTGCTTTATCGTATCCAGTGGTAACTGTCGGATGAATGTTGTAACTCTCATTGATAACTTTCCAATATCATACATGAATGATTGTCTGGATGTATTAGAAGAGACTCATTGGTTGCATTCCTTAGACCTGCCATCTGAGTATTGGCAAATCCAACTGGTTGATGAGAGAAGATCCAAGTCTGCTTTTGACATGAGTTTTGCTTCAAGCCATTCAGCCTACAACCACTTTTGAAAGATTAATGGAACTTACACTGAAAGGGCTACAATGGAAGATATGCTTAATATATGTTGAAGATGTCTTTGTGTTTGATTGCACATTTAAGTCTGAGGCTGAGAATCTGCAAATAGTATTCTAATTTCAGTAGATAAAAAAGACAAGCTTGAAAATGAAAGCGAAAATGTGTGCTCTCATGCACACAGGGGGTGTAATTTCTTGGTTATATTGTGGATAGAGGAGGAATCTTTACTGCTAAAATAGCAGTGGTGCAAGACTGGCCTCAACTTGTGACCAAACAAAAAACAATAGTTTATAGCCAGCCAATTTCTCCAAGATAGCTAAATCGTAATTGGCTCCGACTAAGACAGAAAAACACTTTATATGGGGGTGAGGAATGTGAGCAAGCATTCTAGTCTGTAAAAGGTGCTTTAGTTACAGTCTGTTGTTGGTATATCTACTACAGGATTGTGAATTCCTATTAAACACTGACATCAGTGATTGTGAAATTGAAACTGTTTTATTGCTGTTGCAAACTAGATTATAATATGTAATTGTGCAAGCTAGTCTTATGCTTATGGCTCCTGAACACTGCATGACAAATAAAGAACTTATTTCAGTTGTTGTATTTATAAAATGCTTCTGATGCTACTTGTAGGCGATTGAATTAATGAAATGTATATCATTAATCAGACTTTGGGAGCTATAGGAGGAGCAACCAAAGAACCTAGATATGTTACTGGTGCTCTTTGCCATGCATATAAGTAAAGTAAATCTGATTCAGACTGAAGAATTTAGCACAGATGCATTAACATATGGCTCTTATATAAGTACAGGAATGTGTTATGTACTGTTATTACCAACCACAAAGCATTTTGTTCTCAGCCTGTATTACAACTGGTGATTCCAAGAGCTCTGAGGCATGAGATTCACCAGAATTTGCATAAGACATAGATCCGACAGCATTAAAGTGGCACTTGTGCTAATATTCAGTGGTGGATCTTCTGGATATTAGAGCCGAGATGTTGTTTAGCACTGGGTCAATACTGTACAGTGTGTGTCACTCAGAGGAAAAGTAGACCTAAACAATTGTTGGTTCTCTCTTCAGAGGATAGCCCTGAATAATATTGCTTCATTTAAAGAGACAGAAAAAGATCACCAACACATAGTTGTGATCACTGATTATTTCCCAAAGTGAACCAATGCTTATACACTGGTCGATACATCTGCACAGTCCAGTACAGATTTATGCTCTGACAGATCACTGAATATCCTGGTTTGGAGCACCTGAATAGATGCCCTGGAATCAAGGAGATAGCTTTAATAGCCAACTGCTCACAGAGATATGTAAAGTGTTGGATGTAGTAAAGACACAAACTTCACTCTATTACACAAAGTTGGATGCGTTAGGGGTAAGGGTGATACAGACTGTCAATCACATTCTTGCTTGTTAACTTAGACCGAACCAAGGTCAACAGGTTCTTTGCCAAATTTGCTAATGTTTGATCAAGAAGTTTTGCTTCCTCTGGACGAAAATATATATTTATATGGTCCTTCACTTACAGTAAATGCCAGCAGTGTACATATAAACATCTGGAGTGGTTAAGGTCTATATGAGATTGATATACACAATTTTGACATTAACATCAAGGAAAAGACACCATATGGAGAAAAAGTGCTATGCAAAGACAATAAAGGTATGGAGGTACCAAAGTGGAGAGTGGGTGCGGCTTTGATACGTTCCAACAGCATGGATCCTCATAATTAGCTCCAGCTGAACCAGACTCCAACTGTCCTTTGAAGTATGAGTTACACCAATGAAAGGGCATGCACAAGCATGTAATACATGTAAATCAGCTGAGCTCGTAAATGACCGATGAATCTATGTTGAACTGGCTTTTCCAAGTGCCAGAAAAGTAGGTAGTTGGACTAGTTGAGGATGAAAGCATTGTTTTATCCTACTCCAGCTCTGAAGATCAAACTGCCAGTTCTAGAGGCTAGATGCAACACCTATGGCTCACAGGACTACAGCTGATGGTCTCTAATTGATACAGCTCGAATTCAACATTAAAATAGACTAAATCATTTGATTTAGCCACCAATTACTGAAAGGAAGTAGTGTTTTTTGTTCCTCAGCTATTGAGTAGCTGTTGTCCATCAGAAGGTATGGATTACATTTTGTGACTACTATTCAATTATTTAAGCCAGGCAGTTGAAATCCTACTGACTGAAAGGATATCGCAACCCTTACTTTCCGCACCCCAGAGTGGCGACAGGAGACTGTGTATGTGCTACAAACTGTAGTTTCCATTCACAATCCGAAGCTAAGATGGCTGGAGGCAGTATATATATATAAAGCTTAGTGTAGCACCAGTTTGTAGAACTGGACATGATAGTTAAGAGTTTGAAACATCAGTTGAAAGGGTGTTGCTGCCTTTTCCTTTTTAGGTATCAAATGGTATTGTTAGGTATAATGTATGAACTGCATTATATGATTACCACTCAATAATCAAAAGTTAGGATGGCTTGTTGATCACAAAATTAATGGAACCAAAAGGGTTTTACAACCCTTCATTTCTGAGCTATCAAATAGAGATATCTATAGGATATTGGATGACAGCTACTTAATTAATACAGTTTAAGATGTCTGGTTCCAGTAGATTTAATGTTTAATACATCAAATATTTGTACAACTGAAGATGATAGTTAGAAGCTCGAAAGCACAGTTAAAAGGGCTCTGCAATCCTTGATTTCCTAGCTACTAAGAGTAGCAAGAGCTCCACAGGAAATACAATATAATATTTGCCAGATCTTTGTTGTACTCCTAAAAAATGTGTGGAATTTCTCGACATGCAATGGTTGACTTGTGTTTTATTTAAGTGTTTAGTGATCTATACTATAGTAATAGCAAAAACAATTAGTCCTGACTGAGATAGTTTAACTGATCTCAGTCTAAGATTATTTATTTTGTGATGCCTGAAAAGTCAAAAGTGACCAAGAACATATTTTATGTTAGAAACTCAGTCATTCAATATATGAAATCTATTGAGCACCATTTCCTTTCTACCAAAGTCTTTCAAATATGTGATATATCATACAAATTCTGTTTATTGATTTTCTTATTGTAAAGTTATTACACTTTTATGACTCATTCGAGTAAAATATCAAGGTAGTGATAAGTGGTATGGCCAACCAAATATTGTATTATGTGGTTTATATGGTTATTTGTTCCTGTTTGGATTCATGTGGTTTGTTGTATTATTAGAGATCATTTTTGCGAATGTTAGATTACTATTCATGAAATGTGTACACGTTTGTTTCTATTACAGTGGCCTTTGCCTACTACTAAGTAAATAAGGTTTCTTTAAGTTTTTATGCTAAAGGCAGTGCACTGGTGAAGAAAGTATAAAACACGCATTTCAATCATTTCAAGAATATCTATCATAAGTCTACTTAATGAAATTTTAATAGAGTAAGAAAGAATGCCAGTTAAGTTTTATGTTAGCAGAGTGATAATTAATGATTAACAAAAACGCTTTACTGTCGACGAATGTATTTAAAAATAGAATCATAAAATATATTTGTAGTAGTTTGTTTGGTTGCAATAAAACTTTAAATATCATTTCAGTGAGTCAATATGATTCTCTCTCCCTAGATTCTTAATCATGATGAGGGTATCTGTAAGGGAAGGTTATGTATGCATAGTATACCTTTTCTGGCAAGAAAATACCAAGATATTAAGGTACTAATATACTAGATCAAGCCTTTGACTATTTGTATAGTTCCAATTCTCCACCATTCCATGCTTTTATCTGGAGTTTCACCTATATAAGAGATTAAATTGTCCAAATAAGTTGGCTATCTGTGCTCTGCCAGTGGCGGCTATAGAAATCCGATTTATCGCAAGATAAGCCCATAGACTTACTACTGAACCACACTGGAGCTTTAACTTGTTACATATGTCTCTGTATGTAATTTAAACAAAAATAAATAAATGAAATAATATACTTGAAAAGACACTTGGGCACAAATTATAGGGTAGGTCATTATGTAATGTACCCTGATATTTTGAGGCAGACCAAAATTGCATTGAGGGTACACTGTCTATCCCATTTAACCACAATTTCACTGACCTCACATGCTTAGAAGAAAAGTAGGTGCTCAAACTCGCAATGTCCCACATCTTTTACACCTTTTGCTGTCTACAGCCAGAAGTTCGAAGGTGGTTGTTTACAAAAAAAGAGAAAGAAATGGTAAGAAAGATAATACTATACATCAATGGGGAAAACAGCAAAACTGTCTTTTAAGTTAGCATTTCGGGCCCCAATATGATGTTTGAACATAAATACCAAGATATTAAGGTACTAATATACTAGATCCAGCCTTTGACTATTTGTATAGTTCCAATTCTCCACCCTTCCATGCTTTTATCTGGAGTTTCACCTATATAAGAGATTAAATGTCCAAGT
>NW_013667921.1:72749-92479 GCF_000517525.1 Limulus polyphemus
GTGGGGATTTCTCTCATAAACCTTGTTCTTGACTACACCCCAAAAAAAGAAATTGTAATTGTTTGACATTGTTCAATAGTTCAGGGTTCCTGTAAATAAAAAACAAATTTATAAAATGTATAACGTTTTTAAAACATGAGTAAGTAGTACAAAATAAGGTTTCAGCATTATTTTCTATGATTTACATGTATATTTAAAACGTGTTTGTAGAGGAGAAACAAATAATAGAGTAACTGTAACCCTACTTTTGGCCCACCCTGTATATACTATAATTTTCAAATATTTAATACACTTTTATATTTATTGTGAAATACCTTAAAATATATGATTAAGATTTTTTCATTAAAATCCATTAAAAATCAGTTTTTGTAATAATATATTATATTAGATATTAAAAATTGTATATTGCTACAACTCTGACAATACCTAAGAAGCTGAGAATGTATAATTCTCTGTATGGCATTTATTTATATATTTCTATTTGGAAAGAGAAGTCCGTATATTTGAGCCCCCCAGTGGCATAGCGGTATGTCTGCGGACTTACAATGCTAGAAACCGGGTTTCGATACCCGTGGTGAGCAGAGCACAGATAGCCCACTTTGTAGCTTTCTGCATAACTACAAACAAACAAACCATATATTTGAAATGTGAAATAATTTCTTTTATTATAAATATTAATATTACTATGATTATTAATTATCTTAATATCTAAACCTAAATAATGTGCTTCGGTATTTGATATGGAAGTGTTCTCAATCTGTAGAACTGCAGGGTAAATATTACCAATATATTATTTGTTACTGGATTATTAATACTAATTAAGTTGTCAATATATCTGTACGTTAATGAAAATAATTTCAGATTTGTAAAATCCCTTATAAATTTATTTTCATAATAATAAGGATTTGAATTATGAAAACAACTTAAATAATTAGATTTCATCGGTATACCTACTATTTGTTTATAAACGTGTTTATCAAAATGAATATAATTGTTATATAAGAAAAAACTGCATGTGTTTTTAATATTAGGTAAAAATTTGATTTTCAACTTATATAGGTAGATCAATAAACTGTTCTATTAACAAATTTATGTTAAGTGGCATAGTTGTAAATTATGTAGTGAAATCGTATGTTTTGATTGTATTTGCTAATTGTGTTAAATTTAAATTTTCTAGGGTTTTTAAAACAGGTTCATTATATTTAATTATACGGGCGTTATGTTTATTATTTATATTGTGTTGTTTTTTTAACAAATATCTGACTGCCTAGCATACTAAATCCCAAACAAACGAGTCAATCTGATAAATGCTAAAGTATTATTTGGCTAAACATGATTTAAATATTTCTTTTTAAAATTTTCGATCACTTGTTTAAACAATATTTATTATTTACATAGAAATAAGAACTATTTCTACCATGTGTACATGATTCAAGTGTTTTCGCCCCCCAGTGGCACAGCGGTATATCTGCGGACTTATACCACTAAAAACCGGGTTACGATACCCGTGATGAGCAAAGCACAAATAGTCCTTTGTGTAGCTTTTTGCTTAATAACAAACAACAACAATCAAGTGTTTTCTCAAATTTGTTTAGATAACAATAAAGATACAATCAAATATGCTATACTGATATATTTGAATTTTTAGAAAACTCTCCAGAGGCTCGAGTACGTTATATTAAAACGATTGTGGAGCCTCATTACATCCTTACAGTACATGTATCGGTTAATACCACTGGTTATATTTGGTGCTACCATAGAGTGATTTGTATATGATCTCCAATAATATTATGTTACATTCAGATGATCCCAATATCTCCAGTATCCTCTCAACAAGCAACTAACATGATTTTGTGTGTACATAAACTTCGTACTACTGAAAAAGGAATAATGCAGACGATTGGAACATATTGTAGCTATGCAATGATGAATCATGGTGTAAATGTTTATGATTTACAAGGTATCGCCCGACTTGAACTTTTTAGAATGTTTGAGTTAACTTCAATGCATCCTACCTGGGATGAATACAGTAATTACTAGAAAGAGATAGGGCACACGTCTGATATTGTGTCCTAAACCAGAACCAGGAGATGCTTCATGAAGAAATACATGTTTTGGATAGAATCCTGGAGCCTATTCCCTACCTTTTCCAACTCTCAGACTTCGTTTGTCTACAGCCAAGTATTCTTCATCTATTATCCCGGAAGGTCTAGAAAATGTCAAGATCCCACAAAGTCAGAGTGTGATTAAATACGGGGTTACGGTTACGGTGAAAGTGTAAAGGTGAAAGTATGTTAATAAAATAGTGTGATTAAATACGGGGTTACGGTAAGTTTTCCTTTTTCTTGTGTGAAAGTGTAAAGGTGAAAGTATGTTAATAAAATCTGTCTTCAACAAATTGCTATTACATGTACTTTTATAACACCTGACAAAAAATATTCCAATAAATTGTACAAGCTATCAAGACCAATGAACCATGCTATGTTGTAAACGAAATTCGAAATCCAACTTACAAGAGGTTGGAAATAATCGATAAAAGAAAGGTAACTCAGTGTAATATTCCTCTATTAAATATCTGAAATAGACCATATAACGAATTATTCGTCAGTTTTCATATCCCTTGACATGGTAACATATATTTAGTTTTTTACCAGAAAGTAATTCAGGTATAGCAGCCAACAACAGATGGAACGTTTAACATAAATTAATCTAACATCATTATCTTTATAACCAATTAGTTAGTAGTTTACGTTCATTTATTAATGTTTAATGTCTTGGGAAACCACTGCCACCAAGAATTTTCCAAAGACAATGTCTTTCGACATTAATGCAAAAAACGAATTGTTTCTCTGCTGTTATTTAGAGAAAAACAACAACAAAAAGTCAGGTTTACCATCATAAATTTTCCTTCTTAAATGAAATCTGTGTAATAAAGTAAACATTCATAGAACACAGTAACAGTCTAAAATTATTTTGTTATAGCAAATATCAAAGAACAACAATGAATGATAGTTTAACAAAGTGTTTCAGAATTTTCCAAGATAATTGTATACTTTTTATTCCTTCTACTTAAACTACATTAAACAAATTTCAAGTTAAGTAAATAGTATAACGATCTTTAACATTCCGATTCACGTGATTTCTCATATTTTAGTTGGTTGTTTAAAATTTCTTGCATTATTTATACAAAAAATATTATATATAACAAGCTGGTAGCAGCGGTGAAGTGTGCATGCATAACATTCCACATAATTATAATTAAGGAACCTGGTAAAAGTAGTTAATGCGTGTATAAGTACATTGTGCTTAAAGAAAAGAAACTTCTTTCATATCAACGTTTCGATAGATAATCAATTCACCATCGTCATCAGAGTTAATGACAAGTTACAGTCTGTTCTGTTTCACACACAGATTATTACTTGTATTATGCTGTTAACAACTAAGTACAATTAAGATAATTCTGTTAGTGAAGCTGTTTTTTGCTTTGGTTATTTTCAAAAGCTACAAGAGGGTTATGTGCGCTAGCCGTCCCCAAGTTGGAACCAGAGAAAAGGAAGCTAATCAACACCACCAACTGCCAACTCTAAGGATATTCATGTCAGACAAAACATTTGGATTTGACCGTCATTTTTCTAACGCACTCACGGCTCGAAAGTTTGGAACGCCTCTCGGTTAACACTAACCAACGGTTCGATATCAGCCCCTTCTTGCAATGAACATATTGTGCTTTATAGGGTATGTGCTTATTTTCTTTGTGGTTATTCTTTAAACCTTATAATGGCACTGTAATAAGGAAAATGGGGTTGACATTTTGAACAAAGGTGATTATATTAAGACTATAAAATTTGTGCATCTTTTTCTGGGAGGGATACAAAGTTTCACATTACGGCGTTTTATATAAATTAGAATCAAATCCAGTATATGCCCTTACAACAACCAAGTAACAAGATTTCTGACCTGTTTTGAAAAGAGCTTGTTTGCAGTGAATGTTGTCTTAAAGTACACAGTTCTAATCATGATGTAGAGTTGATTTTCAAAAATAAATAACTGGATGAAACCATTGATCTTACTGCAAGTCTGGTAGAGTACAATGTTCTCCAGCAGCTGTTTTTAAAACCGTTCTAAGCTATCCGCCAGTAACATTATATTTAAAGGTAAACAATTTCGAACAGTTAGATGAAGTGGCTGTTTTTACATTAAAAACTTTAGTTAAAACCTTGCCCACAACATTTTCGCTGTGTGTACTGTAAAGGATGTGACACTTTTTAGATTACTTTCAATGTTACATTTATTGACAATTATTTTAGGAATTAAACAATGGTATAAAAACATTAAATTTACTGTCGAAAATCAAATTCATGACAAATTTCGCAAGTTCTTATTCTTGGTGAAATGAATACTTAAGTTTTTCATAAGCCTCTTTTCATGTATTTTAATCACAGTTTTGCTCTTTCATTTAAAATATATATATATTAAAAATCTAACTATCAGAGATTTTGAGATCTATGTTCCCTCTACTCTTTCTTTGAACTTGGCAGACTACAATCTATAGGTTGATACACGAAACATATAAACTAAAAATGTGGCAGGTTGGTGTAGCACAAGAGAAGGGGACAAATTGATATAGCACAAAAGAAAGGGACAGATTGATATAGCACAATAGAAATTAAAACATGATGACAGGCTGGTGTTGCATAATAGAAACTAACTTCTACGTTTTCGTTTCTATTTTCTAAATATTTTTCTAAATTCTTTATCTTATTTTACTACTAATAAATTTTAGGTTTATCATGCATTGTATTTCTAATATTGTTTTATTTAGATACTTTTTATCTGATGGCCTTGTATCTTATTTCATTCTCCAGTTCTAATTTCTAATTGATATTATTGTAATAATCTAACTTTTTATTTATATTAACTTCTCAGTATTTGTCTAAACCTTTCCAATTCTTTATGAGTTACTTTCTTTGAATCCCCCCTTTTCGAGTCACTCTTTTCTTACTCCATATTATTTCACTTTCAACATTTCTTCTGTGAACTAACATAAATCTTGTGAAGATAAACTACGATGATGCACGTTCCTGAAGTTGAAATATTATTGGGATTACGACCGAATGTGTCGATAACAGCGAGGGTACCTAACTGATAACTCAATGCATTCTAAATATAACAAAACAATCCATGAACACATATATTAAATTATATACATTAAATATTAAGTTATTTGTAGGTAGTTTTCTTTCAGAAGTTATTGAAAATCAAATTTCAATATTTCATACTCCTCACATAACACCATCCCTCAAAGAAGGAAAGTCTACTACCAAATATTTTCTTAAGTACCAAGAGCAGTAGTACTATTTTAAATATAGTAAAGACATGTGAATAATGTAATCTTATAATGCACTAAATTTGCCGAATCGTAGTTGGAGTACATTCTGTTTTGTTAATTAAAATAAAAATTTAAGTATTTCCTCGTTTTATTTTTAAAAAAAGGGTTTGTCTAGTCTTCTAGAATCAAGTCACTTGATGTTTGTTAATCCCACATAAATTAGACTATATGCCAAGAACAGTGTCATGATCTATCAACCGTTGATTTCATCTGAACATCATCAGTCAGTTGTGGACCTTACTGATAATGAAATCCTCCTTTGTGGAAACTGTCGGATTCAGAACTCATTATTCTCGATCATTATACCGTGAAGAGGGATAAACAAAAATACATTGGAATGCATCGTTCATAGAGCAGCACGTGGCATATGATATTTTGCTTCTCTGTTTTCCCCATTTTTTCCAGTTCTTTCTCTTGTCAGTTTCAAATTATTCTATTTCAATGTGACATAACACTTGATCATTAGCTTGTTCTGTTTCTTTCATTCCTCGTTTTTGTTAACAATTATATCATTGTTTGTCCTTGATCATCTTTACACTTAGTCATATTTTTTGCCTATCATTTGCTATTTAAGTAACTTCTTACAAGGTTTGGAAAAGTCCTTTATCTTGATTTGTTTTTTACTTTTTTCCTTTAGCTGTGTAGCTTGTACAGCAAAAATAACACATGATTGGTATTTTCACTGTGGCCATATACTACAATGCATTGTTTGCACATTTATAAAACTTCATCATTTTTTTTGTGAATGCAATGGAGTTTTTAAAACTTCAATATTTTTTAACCACTGTTTTTTCTAACCCTACTATCATTTTGCCACTCCTGTTTTTGTTATTTAGATACATTCAGTTAAATTTTTGCTGGTTTTAGTTCCATAACTGCTCACAAACCTAATTGCTTTTCCTTTGCAGTTCTGTGTACATTCTGTATCGTTGATATCTAGTAATTTTAAACAGATATTGGGTACATTTTCATTTTGCATTTTAATTAAGAATTACTACTAACAGTTTTCTAGCCAATGACATCATAGATATTAAATTACCTTTCATATATAATATTCTCACGAGATTTAGTGTTTGTCCTAGCTCTTACTCAAGATGCATATGATGTCACTTTTATCTAATTTGCACCAATAATTTTTTTTGTTTTTCTTTTTGTTCTTTTAATTTCTAGCTTACGTTCTTTATTTTATTTTGTTCTTATTTTTGGTCATTTAATTCCTTTTAATATTTATTCAGCTTTTATTCGTCGTATTACATTTCTAGTAGTTTGTTCTCATTTCTTTGTTGTTTTTTTTTGCCCCCAGTGGCACAGCGGTATTTCTGCGGACTTACAACACTAGAAACCGGGTTTCGATCCCTTTATGCAGCGTTTTGCTTAACTACAAAAAAAGGCTTCTTTTATAGTTACCTTTTTTCTGTAATTGAATCTTATTCTTTCTTTTTAAGTCCCTTTTCTAAATATTTTCCATTCTTTAACATTACTTTGTTGCACATGACTCCATTTCCTTCCCATTTACTTATTATTCACCAGGGACACTGCAGCACACCACTTTGAACTTGAATTCCTAGCCTTGGAGTGACCCTCAAAACCAATGTGGAGCTAGTGTCAACGGAGTTCCGGTGTTGGACGTTTTAAACCGGTGTTGTGGTCATTGTGTCTGATAGCCATGTCTGGGTATAGTGCCCACGAAACCAAGGAGAAGCTGCACTGTCCTAGTTTGACAGTGTAGCATGTCCCCTTGTAGAACTTCATGGTGGGTGGGTACCAAATATTTTTCCTTTTATTATGAATAATCAAAACATCGTTAATTAATATATAAAAAACAATTATTAGAAAATGACCACGAATGGAAAACGAATTCACAGTCACCATATTCTATTGTTACTGTACCTTGCTTTCTTATTCTACAATCGTTGTCTGACAAATCATTAGGGCAAATGCTTCCCTTTTTCATTCAGAAGGGTTTAGAAGGACTTGCTGTCAATCTATTTTTCCATCAACAAAATGAAAATGGCTAAACTGATACAGTGGAACTGTCGAAATTTCCATTCTAATTTAGAAAACATTGAAGTCTTGATTGATTCCTATCGTACTGTGTCTCTCCTTACAGGAGAAATTTCTCAGATCTGCAATTTTCCTTGTACAGGAATGACAGGTTGTATGATGGATGAGTTCATTAAAGTGTGACTCTACTGGTTGACGAGTATGCACACACCATGCTTGTGCCACTCACTACACCACTGAAGGCAGTTGCCACCCATGTCTCCTCCTAGGGTTGTACCATCACAATTTCTTCTCTTTACTTGTCACCAGGAGAAGATCATGATGCAAATGATGCAACAGATCTTGGTGATCTTATTGAATAGTTGTCATTTCTTTTCTTCATTTTGGGAGACTTTAATAGACACAACGTTCTCTGGGGGTGGTACTGATATTGATTGGGTCATTCAGTGGAGCATATGCTCTCGGATCACAATCTCTCTCTCTTCAATAATGGTTTATGTACATATTTTCATGCACCCAATCAATCTATTATTGCTAATGATCAGGGATTTTTACTTGTTTCTATTGGATGGTGGACATTGACCCACAGGACAGTAGTCGTTTTCCTATTATTCTGAGGAAGATTGGCCATGGTCGATGCCATCCAACTCGTGTGCCATGGTGGAAACTAAAACAGGCTGAATGGCTCTCCTTCATCATTCTCTCGGAACTTAATCATGCTGTCATTAGTCTTGAAACTATTAATAACTGTGTGGAGGCAGTAACTGATTGTATTGTCCAAGTAACTGTTTGTATGATCCCCCAAACCCCGACACGTTTCCCATGGTATCCTCATCTATGGTGAAACCCTGCCAATGGGCACAGAAAGCTCAAAAACAGGTCCAGGATATATTTTCCAGATATCCCACTTTTACCAATCCACATCACTTTTCAGCAGGATTTTTTCCATGATAGGCAGGTCAGACGTCAAAGTCAGAAGGAATCTTGGATAAGTTCAGTACCAGCATCTCTTCGATCACCAATTCCAAGGTCGTTTGGGGCAGGATTTGGAGGGTCAATAAGAAGTATGCTTTCCATCTACTTTGAATCTTGCTCTCCAATGGCCAGGAATTTGCCGATATACAGGATGCTGCTAACACCCTCAGAGATTGATTTTTTCCCAATTCCAACACTTCCATATCCCTGCCTTTTTGGCCATCAGGTCACGGACTGAGAAATCACCACTTTCTTTTTGGGCAGATAGTCTCTATGCCTATGATTGACAATTTACACTGATGAAACTTAAAATTGCTATACATTGGTTTGGCAGAACATCAGTTGTTCTTGGTGATATTCATTATGAGATGATCCACATATCTCCTGCTTCTCTTGCTCTTCTTCTGGTGTTTTAAACTGGATTTAGCAGGAGAAGGATTTTTTGGATGCATGGCATAAGATTATTGTCCTTTTTCTAAGCCTAGGAAGGATCCAAAGATTCCTTCTAATTATTGTCCTACTGCATTGATAGTGGTCTATACAAAGTTTTGGAGAGGATGGTTAATGCTCATCTTGTTTTTTTCCTGGAATCAAACAACTTTCTCTCTCTCACACCCAGCATGGTTTCGACAAGTAGTGATCCACCATGGGCCACCTGATTCAAACTGAAATTTCGATCAGGGAAGTCTTTGTCAGAAGGTAGTATCTTGTTTTGATCTTTTCTGATTTTGAGAAGGCTTATGATACTACATGGTGGTTTGACATTTTACACAACCTTCATTCCTATGGGCTACGTGGCCATTTACTCATTTTTATTCCTAGCCTTATAGCTGACAGGTTGTTCCAAGTCTGAGTGAGTTCAACAGTGTCCCATTATTTCACACAGGACCTTGCTTGGAGTCCCTCACTGTCACATTATTAAGATCAATGCTATCACTGACCAACTTCCTCCTACTGTTGCAAACAGCCACTATATCAGTCATCAAATACGAAGTTTATTGAAGAGCAGCTCCAGACTGCCCTCGCTTATTGTGATGGTTTCAACTTCTCTTCATCTAAAACCATTTGTGTGCATTTTTTGCCATCATTTGGGTATGCACCTGTTCCCGTGGTGTCTGAGACAAAGTTCCTAGAGCTTTCTCTTTGACCACAAGCTGACATTTATTTCACACATTAATCAGCTTCGTGTCAAGTGTGCAAGGGCATTGAACATTCTCCACATCCTATCTTGCACTTCTTTGGGAGCAGATAAATATTCCATGCTGAAGATTTATCATACCCTCGTTCAATCCTACGGTTGAGCTAGGAAATTTACCTTGTAGATGTTGGATCCTGTACATCATCGGGGCATTCCACACTTCTCCAGTCCAGAGTTTGTACACTGAGTCCAATGAGCCTCTTCTTCACTTCTGAGATTTGTACCTTTCCTTACAATCTACTGCAAAGCTCATATCCTTGCTACAACATTCCACCTGACATTGTGTCTTAATGCTTCAGTGGGCTGTGCTTTTTGGCAATAGGTGGTCTGCCATTCCTATATTTGGCCTTCCTATCCAGGCACAGTTAACTGAATTAGGTCTGATATTGGATGATATTGCAAAGTCCAATAATCAGACCATCCCAACATGGCTAGTTGCCATCCCAACTTGTGACCTTTCTGTAAGTAATCTGAAGAGGTTAGTTACTCCCGATTGGAAGTAATGTATTCTTTTTGCTGAGCATCTTTCGAACCATTCTGCTGTTACCATTTTAATGGATAGTTCAAAATCTGGTGAACTCTGCCAAGGTTTGATGTGGCTTGGTGGTTGCTCCCAGGATCTCCTCTACAGATTCTGCGTTCACTTTCATGTTGTATGCAGTTTCACTAGCCTTGGATCATGTCGAAGTTATGCAGTATGCATTATATATAGTGCTGTCTTAGCTCTTTGACATCTCTGTAATTACTTAATGTGAGTTCTCTAACATAGTTCTCTTAAATATAAAGAAACGAGTGTCCCACTTCTCTTTGTCATCTGTTTATATTTGTGGGAATGTGTTTGCTGACACCACAACTAAATCTGTCTGTTCTGGTGTTGTCACAGCGCTGCTTGTCCCTTATGTGGACTTCCGACCTGTCATCAACTCACGGCTTCAGTTAGTTGACAGTCGATTTGGAATGAGCAGCTTCATAACATGCTTTTTCAGATAAAACCTACAGTTGTTGTTTGGCTATTTGATTTATATAGGGATCGGAGGGAGGAACTTGTTTATTTACGCTATGCATTGTTCACAATTTCGTTACTCGTCATTGTTTTTCTCTACATGGGACATGTGGCTCTCAAGTTTCAATTGCCCACATTTTATTTTCATGTTGTCGTTATGACTGTTTTTCCCAGAATTTACCTTTGACATCGGACAGTGTCATTGGTGATGGTGCCACTGTCCAGATTGATCAAGTTTTTAGCATTTTTACATGCCATTGGCCTTTTTAATTCTATTTAAGTTTTGAGTTTTGATTTTTGTCAAAGGAATTGACACATTTAGTCTTTTTTATTTTTTCAAATTTTTTATATTTTCCCTATTACAAAAACACCAATAACCAACCAAACAACCAACTAATCACCAGAAATAATTATTTCGTATACAATATCCCTTTTCAAAACTGATATAAATGAAACACACTTACATTATATATTTGAGTTATAACAGATACTCTTGACTATAAGATGAATAATATTTAATCTTCTTGCTCATTCTCAGTTCACCAATAAAGAATAAAGGCTTACTGAAAACGTTTAACTTATTGTTAAGTGTTGCAGCGTGAAATGAAGTATTTTTGACACGTTTAAAATATTCACGATATTTATCTTCATGTACAACAAAAACTGAAATATAGAGTCAAAAACGTTTTGAAGTACAACTGAAATTCTAACGCCTCAAGATAAAAGCAGCAAAGCCGAAACGTTAAGTATCAGAGTTTTTGTTTTAAATGAAGTTAAAAAGTTTGAACTTTTTGAAACACATTAGAACATCTTTTGTCTAATTTTAAGCAAAAGTTGAAGGAGTTCAGATCAAAATACAATTGTTTATGATGAAATGTAGCAAACTACATTAATGTTCAACGAAAATGAACACTATACCAGAGAAAATACATATTTATAATAGTGAGAATGGCAAGTACTTTGTGTTGTTACAGGTACCCCAAGCAGCGAACTTTGTGGGGGAAAAAATGCGCTATAGAAGTCTTTATAATCTCATGAATATTCAAGTTTCAACTTTCTACAGAGATAGGTCTTGTTTAACATTTTAATAATTAATCAATAGATGAGAAGCTTCTATACAAATTTATGATTTGATAGTGATAGCGACTTTCAAAACACTGAATCCTGCAAATTTATGTTTTTATATCTAAACAATGATTTTAAAAATTTTAAATCCTGTGAATTTACATCTCTACATGTAAACAACGACTTACAAAACACTTAATCTTGCGAATCTTTAAACATGTTGTTTCAAATTCAGTAAGACATAGAGCCAAACGAACGTTTCTTTACAAAATGTATGTATATATGTGTGTGTGTACAAAAAGTAATTGGTCTTGTATCTGAGTAGAAAAGTAATATTTATTTGGATGTCTTTAGGCCATGATAAATGTGTAGCTCTCTACGACTTCAGCCCGCAATCTATTTTCCCTCCGCTCCCAAGAGAAGCATAGCGGCTTCGGAAGAAAGATCCCACTATTCTTGGAGTAATACTTTCCTATTTGGCTTGTCGATGATCATTTTTCTTTCCGTGACACTGCAGAACTAAGAGAAAGTCGTGTTGTTGGGATACTCATTTCGCCAGAGATCTTATTGGTCCTGTCAAGTCTTGGAATAAGCGAGAAAGCATCACAATGCGAAGCTTTTAGCACACGAAAGTCTATAGCCCTATGAGAAGAAACAACTTTATTTAATATTTCAAAAGGACAAAAGAAGAAAATGATTTTGGAAGTTTGGAAAACGATGTTAATGTCGCACAACCGTTTTCCTCTTTGGGATCTCTCTATCTAATAATATCGTTTTGTGAAAGCAATACACAAATATTAATTTTCTACTGGTTTGTCACATAGAATTCGAAGCCTTAAAGGTATAATCAGAACTAGAAAATTACAAATTTCGTTTAAATTATATACACACACACACACACACATATATATATTTAACAAAACACTATAATATCAGACTTTCTTATTAATACTCCTTTATTAATATCTTCCATCGGTTTCGTTACTTCAGAGGTCCCTCTTCAGGACATAATCTTACTGGGAATATATAACGAGAACATTCAAGTATCAATTTTCAACTAAACATAAATAATCTAAATTAAATACATATATATACACTTCAAGTACAAATTATGTATATGCAAAATGCTCAAAAATAAACAAAATTAGCTAACGCTTATCCAACATATTTTCCTTTTAATTAAAACTTATTATAATTACACTTTCTCATGTTATTATAAAAATACAATTTATTTATTCCATAATTTCATATTTCTTATTTACTTTCTTGTTGCCCCCCAGTGGCACAGCGGTATGTCTGCGGACTTACAACGCTAAAATCCGGGTTTCGATACCCGTGGTAGGGGAGAGCACAGATAGCCCATTGTGTAGCTTTGTGCTTAATTAATTACAAACAAACTTTATTGTCTTTTCTGTAAATCTTAGTAAAAGTTTTCACAGTTTCACAAGTCCTACTGACTTCACGCGACCAGTTACTCCTGCCCTCTTACATCTATCTATTTAAAGTGGTGCCAAAAGATTTATACCATATTTTTCGAAAAACAATCTTTTATGTTTTACATTACATGCCGAAAAAAAGGAAAATGTGAAAATATAATTCTTCTAGAATTTTAATATTTTTTAAAAATACATTCCTTAAAATGTTGGTTGGTATATAGTGGACTTTTTTCGGGACATCTAAAATGAAATTTATGTATATTTATACTTAATCTTAAATTATCTGTTTCACTAATATAGAATTCCCCAAAATTTACACATTCCAAAAGATATACTAAGTTGTTTGAATTGCTATTAAATGAGTTCTCAATGAAAATCAAAATTTCTATATTATTGTTCTTTGTTGTTTTGGTAGTTTTTATATAAACAAAATTACATAAAGCACAGTTTTTTATTTCACAACTGAATATCCTTCTTTAGAAAAATCTCTTTTTTTATGTTTAATAAATGATCTATGCAAATTTTTAGGTTGTCTTCTTGAAAAAAATAGTTTTATTACCTTTGAATAGATCTTTCAGTTTTTTATCTACTATTTGTTTTAATTGTGTATTAAAAATTGAAATATCAATATGTATATTGGGACAATGAGTCACTACAAAATGTATAACATTTTTCTTTAGGTTCACTAATTTCTCTGTTTAAATGTTCTTCATTAAAAAAGTTATTCTTAGCAATTTCAATATCTGTTAAAAATATTATTTTTCTGTAAAGTGACTCTGAATTAAGAATGTTTTTAGTTCTAATAATCTATTAACTCTCACTTCTTCATTAGAAACCAAACGATATAATCTACCTACAAGATTTACAAGAACATTTAATTTTATATGTTTAGGATGATTACTAAAATATTTTCTACGTACTAGTGTGACTTTGTGAGTTTATAAAAAATGCCAATTACAATTTCCTTTTCTGGTAACACACTTACCAATAGACTTAAAAAGAACAGGCTTTATTTTTCTTTCAAAGGTAAACTTAATATTCTTGCTTATTGAATTTTAAATCCCAACAAACTTATTAATATCTTGAGTATGTTTCCATATTAAAAAGCAATCGTCTAAATATCTCTTTCAACCTGTTTTTACGTGAACGAAAATTTTTTCTTCGCAATAATTAGGTAGTATATTAAATAACTGCAATTTGGAAATCCCAAAGTATAAGTCGGTGCCATTTTTATGCTCATTACTATACCAGAAACTTGTTCTAAAAAAACAAAATATTGATTTCCTTCTAATTTCTTTGGAAAATTTTCAACAAATTCAAAATAATCCCTAATATGATTCGGAGTATGAGATAAGAAAGGTTTTACCAATATGTTTATTACCTCCTACAATAGGCCTTCCCGAAATATTGAGAGGTTTTCCAATATGTATATATTCACTTCTTGTTTCCAACAATGATTCATTAATCTCTTTAATTTGTGGATCCTAGAAAGTACATAAAAGTACCCAATTTATGAATTACTCAAAATAAGATTTTTTTCAATTTTTAATTAATATCACCTTAAATTCATCAACAAAATTCAGTACTTAGTCTTTATGAAATGTATGCATATCAGTTCATTTAAATTTCCCCTTTTTTGGTAAACATTTGTACTATTTAAATGTTCATAAATCACCTGATTATAAAATTGTTTGGTCATAATTACCAGTATTTTATCATTATCCACTTTTTTGAAATATCAAATTACAATTTTGAAGTTTCTTGTGCGAGTACTTTTTCTTTAAAGTTGAATTATCCTTCCCTTGTTTTTTAGTAACAGAATATATTTAAATTTTTTGAAAATTAACTGTAATTCTGGGTTTATTCCTTTAATAGGACCAAAATATGATTTACCTTTTACCATAGATTCATCTTTATTTGAAACTTCATAAAAATATTTCCTATTGAATTCATACATATCTTCTGCAGTTGTATTTTATTAGGTTTATCTGTGTGAGTAAATGTTAATCCTTTTGCTAATAATAATATTTTATTTTCTTGCAAATTATTTTCTGTTAAATTTTTTTTTTTTAAGTTCTGATCCTGTTTATCTAAAAGTTTTTGGAACGTTATCATATTTTTAAAAAATCATAGGTCTCTCGTATAATCTTTCTCTTCTTCCTCCATGGTTTATTTTTCATCCTATTGAAGTTTCTTTGTCCAACTCTTTCTATTTTTTTTGTTCTTGTATTTTTATTGACTTTCAATATATTTATATCCTATAGCAGCACCTTTTGGATTCCTTCTCGTTTTGTTACTGTATCTGTCATTTCTTCTCTATTTTCATGTATTGTATTATAAGCTATTTTCTCCTTTTATACTATCAACATATTTAGAATCTTTACTTCTATTTGTAATAATTGTACTTTTTTTCAATTTTCCTTCCCCTCTCTGGATTTTCTCTGTCTTTCTTTAATTGTTCTTTGAATCTCATTTCCTTTTGTTTCCATTTTTCATCACTTCTCTCTTCCATTCTACATGAATAATTTTAATATTCATTTTAATGGACATATTTTGAAAAATTAACAATCTAAAAGAACCACAGTTTCATGTCTTCCCTTTTTTTGGTATGTAATGTAAAACATAAAAGATAATTTTTCTAAAAATATTTTATACATTTTGTGACACTACATTAAATACGTAACCTGTTGTGTAAAGTCAGTAGGAATTGTGAAACCCTAAACATTATTAATACGACTTACAGAAGAGATAATAAAGTAAGTAAGTAAGAGGTATGAAATTATGGAATATGTTAATTGCATTTCTATAATAACAAGAGAAAGTATAATTATAATAAGATTTTAATTTAAAAAGGAAAGTAAATTGGATAAACTTTAGCTAATTGAGCATTTTTTTAATGTACTTAGTTTGTACATGGAGTGTGTTATGTGTTGGTACATTTAAATATATATATTTAATTTAGATTATTTATGTTTAGTTCAAAAACGGTATTTTAATTTTTAAGTTTTTGGTATAGGCTCTCAGCAAAAATATATCCTGTGAAGTAACGAAACTGGTTGAAAAAATTAATAAAGGAGAAAAAAAAATAGAATAGTCCGATATTCCAGTGTTTTGTTATTGATATTCACAGGCGAATCATATAATATATCGTTTTTCTTTGGGTGTTCATTAAAAATAAAATAAAACTGTTAGCTTATTAAAATGAATCCTTTGTTGTCTTATGTCTGTCTTTTTGTATCTCATCAGCTCCACATATGTTACAATTATAATATATCTTTCTACACTTTATGTTATTTTGTTTTAAATCTCCCACACAACTCAATGCGTGACACGCTTTAGATGAACACAAAACAAGAAAAATTAGCTTTAAATCTTTCAAAATAAATATAAAACACAGTGATTCTTCAATCTCGCCTCTTTTCGCACAGAATCTTAGCATTCCTAAAGATTGCAATTTGAGCGTCCCGCTTTTGCCATCAAAGTTAATGCTATTGCACAACAATTTCTATCAGTTTTACTTCAGAAGAGTGTGAAAAAATCATGAGCAATACTGAGATTATACAGATAAGCAACATCCTGAAGATGTGTGGCTTTAAGTTATTTTATCACGTTACTGAGAGCCGAGGCAACACCTATTACCAACAAGTGTTTATAACACTAACACGTGTAGGTTTAGAAAGTGTGTTATTTTGTAATATGCTACATGATTATACAATGTTTATATGATATTGTTGAAGAATAACCACCTTAGTTGCCACTTAGTTGTACGTAATGTTAAAATTATAGCTATGCACTAAGCATAACTTTTGATGAGTAACCGATTTTATAAACTTTTTTCTTCAGAAAATAAACTGTTTGATATAAATTCGGTCGAAACAGTGTTCGAGTATTTATAATATAAGTTGATACATGTTTACGTTCATTAACAAAAAAAAATACTTTCGTTATTTCTATAATATATTTTTCATATTGATTTTACATTATTTTCATATGCAATTAAATAACAGCGCCACAAACTCTGTTTTACCTATCATATAAAACTGATTACACATAGAATTTGTGTGAAAATTGTAAAAAACAACAACAAAAATACAACTCACGAAATTTCACACAACTGGAATAACATATAGTGAATTCATAATAATGCGTCATGCCTTTGACAAGAACGTAAACTGTTTCTACATAGACAAACTGGGTGCTTCATTAAGTATTGACGGTCGGGAACTTATTGTTATTGTTACTTATCTGCTTGTTTAATAATTTCCCGTAAAAATTCTCTCCGAGAAACTTTAGCGATACAAGTCCTTTCTTAATTAAAACTAGTTTATTCTTTCTCGATACAACTTTGCAGTACAAAGATTTTCCACAGTCACTTTAAAGTTAACTACTTTTATATACATACGCTATAATTCACAACGATTCACGCACTTTACTTACGGTGCCTACTGCTCGCTTGACTCAATTATCTATCTCTTTATCTATCTATCTGCAATCCTCATCTCGCTTTATTTGCCGGGCTTATATACTAAAAAAGAGGGCGTCTAGAATGCACTCGGGCCTTCATGATCCTTTTAGAAACTCATCACGTGTTACCAAAGTCACGTGACTTCCGCTGTTGTAACATTATAATCAATTACAAAATTGTGAAACATTTTAGCAGTGTAGAAAACATAACAGTTCCATCTCTATGAAACCTTTAAACAAGGTTTAACTGAACCTGTAATATTAGAAAAAAGAGCAAATTTTAAAATATAAAACTTTCGAACATAGCATGCTTTATATGAAAGTGTCTAGAAATAGTCTACAGTGATCTTAAGTCGAACAGTTGCAAATTCACTGATTTATTCAACCACAATAAGTATTAATTTTGTAAACAGAATTTATCGAAATTGTAAGATTTCAAACATGTCTTGAAATGCACTGTAAAGCTATAGAGATAGTATTATTTGTACGGACTCTACTTTTTTGAATCAAGATATGTAAAAGCAGAAAAGATAAAGATAGATAGATAGAATACCTTGCATAGTACAGTAATTTAGAAAATAAAAATGGAGAACAATGAATATATTTTTATGTTTTGTTTAAGTTATTTTGTAGTTCATCTTGCACAATAAATAATGACCTGTAGATCGATTACATAGTATTGCATGACGAACACTTACACAAATTGTTTTTATAACACACGCCTCTTTACAGATAGATGAACCTTTATTATAATCTAAATATAATAGTAAATAATAAAATAAAACAACAGAGAAAGGCGTTCCCAATTACAGTTCACCGGAAATCGTAATGTGACAACCTGTGTAAGAAACTGATCGTGATACGTAGACTTTCCCAGGGCTGTCAAGCGAAACCGACCACGTTCAGTGGTTTACAATTTTACACTGTCGAACTATCTTTTGTAGCTTGCAGGAATGTTTGTAGTTGCCCTTGTTTGATAAAGGTGACATCCAAAATCCCATATGAGAACGCTTCAACTGTATAACCTTCGTCAAGCGACCGTAACAAAGTTAATATTTCGCTCTTGAGCTATTATTTTTCTCCCTCTACTCTGTGACGAGTATGAAGTATTCACCTGTCACAAGACCACCCTAGCCCAAGGCGACTGCCAAAACATAAAAGAACCCTATAATTACGAGTCCTTCACGTACTTTTAACGTGTTATTGGGGTAAAATCAATTTCAGAAGAAATTACTAGGCGGTAAGCTTGTATTCAGTACTCCGTAGAGTGCTTGTCCTTTATAAAGCTGGAGTAGTTCCTTGGATTTACACATACGGATTCATTTATTATTTTTTCAATAGGACAAGGCCTGTAATGACCAGTTGTTTGTGAAACCTGAGAATGTTAGACTTCTTTTTTTCTATGTGTAAATGAACATAGCTGTTCTACGAAAATAAAATAAAAATAGTAATGCTAATTTCGTATAAAATAAGTGTTTCGCTCGGATTACATATAATAGTGCTAGGTATACCGATTAGTCTCTGATGTATGTATACTAATTATTCGCATCTATATGTAACAAAAATAACTAGAATATAAAGAAGTGAACTTCCTTTACAAAATACAACTGCATTTGGAACCGTATGAATATATAACTTTTATTATTTGAATGTTAGAGTCACGGTTTTAAAGTAAATATCAATATACGATGTTCATTGTGTATATGAAACATATATTTATATATACTACTGTGTGTTCATTCCAAAGACAATTTATATATGTAATGGATTCGATGCAAACATTATATGCCACTTAGGGATCGGTTAATTAATAGTAAAAACTAAGAAACCCATCAGCTAAACAATAATTTCAAATTAAAGATAGAAAAATTAAAATAAAATCATTCTAAGAATCTATCAGTGAATGAAAAAGGTTTGTTTGTTTTGAAGTTAAGCACAAATCTATACAATAGGTTCTCTGCCCACCACGGACATCGAAACCCGTTTTGTAGCGTTATAAGTCCGCAGACATACCGCTGTTATAATATGTCAATTACACTCCAGTGCCGACTAGGCCTTTCGCCAGTACCAATAATCATCATACCAGCTTTAATGGGACAGATATGATAGGTATAGGCGCTATATATATACATATATATATCTTGTAGGCAGATTTTGTTAAACAAGACCGATGTCTGTAGGTTTACTTTCTTCTTA